>NW_015090864.1:2433145-2451474 GCF_001431845.1 Calidris pugnax
CCCGATCAATAAAATTGATAATGGCTTCTAAACAAAGCTTTATTTCCAAACTGTACTGAAATGGTGGGTTTCCTTATTTCCACTCATTTAATTAGAAAGGATAACAAATGGTTTGTTAAACCTCTAGTGATTTTCTTTTTGCTGAAGTGATCTGGAATGTGCAGAAGGCAACACACCTACCTGGTCATAAATCAAGGTATTACATTTAGATGGCAGGGAATCTCAACTGCTTTCCTTTCTCCTTCCCTGGGGGACTGAACTGTGTTAAAATTTCATTTTTCCTGGGAGTTTTACTAGGCTTTTTTTCCTTTCCAGCAACACTCGGACTAAACAGTCATCACCTTCATATGATCTCTTATCATCACCTTCATCAGACTTCTCCCCAACAAACCTCCCCCTTGCTGCCAACCGTCAAAGTTCAAAGTTCTATTTTGCAGCTATGCTCAGCTACACGTATCGAGTTATGGAGCCCCACTACAGAGAAACATCTTTTTCGACCTACTTGTGCTCACATGCTGTACCTTGAACACTCCAAGGGGGAAACACATCCCATTTAGGCACTCTGAAGTTACCTGTCCACATCAGTTTCAAAGCAGACTTCTCCATAAGATGATTCACCCATTTGAGAGCCAACACTTTAGAGATACTTATTTCTTTCTGTTGACTGCAAGGGCATCTGTGAGTGTCTAGATAAAAGTCAAGTATTGAGCTCTTAAATACTGCTTTCCACACAGTTTGCACTGTAAAATTTGGTTGGACATATGCTGTGTCCCTACACACGCTTGTTCCACACTGATGACATCAATGGCCGTTTCTACCCAGGACAGGCAGACATACAAATGACATCTGACATTAACTCAGGAGTAGCAGGTCCATGGACAAAACACATTTTATAGTGCTCAAAACTGCAATTTCTGAATCATTTAATGACTATGAGTAGTGACTGGTAGAAATGCAGCATTATCCCAGCCCAATATTTCAGCATTCCATTATAAAAAACAAACTCCGAAGAATTTTTATATATTTGCTAGAGCTTGGGCACTAATGAATTGTAACATGACTGAGTGTGTTTTTATATCAGAATAGGGAAAATATATTCAATGGTTTAATTCAATGGAGAGGGGAAAAAAGCTGTTTTAGATTAAACATTCCAATGAGAAAAATAATTTTGAAAAAGCAGAAAAAAATAATATTAACACTTCAAGTATTTACTCTTCTATTTTGAATGTGTTGTACTTAATTGAATTACTTTAAACTTTCAGCAAGGCTTTTGACACTGTCTCCCATTTCTTCTATTTTGAATGTATTGTACTTAATTGAATTACTTTAAATGAAATGAAAATGAAATGAAGCATTTAGTTGGCTTTCAACTACCCTGACTTTCTCCTTTACTGGATTCCAGGAGAACATTTCTTCAAACAGCCCCATTTAACTGTGCAGGGACACTTGAAATAGTTTCCGAATCAAAGAAAAGTGCCTCTTCGTAGATAAAAGCAGGGGCCAAAAGCCATCCTTGCATTCAGTAAAACTCCTCCAGGGATCAGTTTGTCCCCAGGATGCTATTCTGTCATTAACAGGCACTCTGCAGAACAGTCCCTCAGTCTGTAACCCAACTGCAAGCGATGCCAAGTGAAAGAGGATGAGAAGACATCCTCTTCCAGGAGATGGGCTGAAAATATCACACAGGGTACACATCTTCCCACCTCTCCTCCTGGGATCCCTTGTTTTTGGAGCCTGACAGCCTGCCACCGGTGCCTGCACCTCATTTAGTTACAAAACCAGGACCTGTAACTTGAGAGACGTGCTTGGAGCAGGAGAAGTCCAACTCGATGTCTCAGCCTGGGGCTTTGACAGCACTGGGATGGGAGAGCACCAAACCCAAAAGCTTGCTTTCTCTGCCACGCTGATCTCTACAGTTTAAGACTCAGCATGGGTGGCTGTGTCAAAATTTCCCAAGCTCTCTGCAGTCTGTCCACTGGGGAACTGTGTTAGCATAGACCCTTTCAACGTCACCCATCCATGTCCTATCTCACAGGTTGCTCTGCAGCTTCATAGACCCTTTCAACATCACCCATCCATGTCCTATCTCACAGGTTGCTCTGCAGCTTGTCTGCTCCCAGCAACATCCTGCAGCCTTTCTCCTGCTCTGAAAGCCCATTTGACCAATGCATGGTGTGCCATGCCTGTTCCTCGAGGGTGGCACAGCTCCATCGCTGCTGCTTGAAGAGGATGGAGAAACCTGGGGAGGCTGGAGAGCAAAGGTAGCCTCATTGACCCTCCTCTCCTGCTCACTGAAACAGGGAGTGGGTTAAGAGAACTGGAGAGCCTTGCCTGACGTAGTGTCTGCTCCATGTCATAAAATCATAGAATTATCTAGGTTGGAAGGGACCTTTCAGATCATCGAGTTCAACCATCAAGCTAACACTGACAAAAAACATGTCACATGAACAAAGAGAGGATCTCAGCTGCCTGGCCCAACTTCGTAGATACCTTGCAACCTCGGACACACCCTTCCTTCCTCTGCTTCACGACCAGGAGAGGAGCAATTTTGGCATGGGGATGGGAGGTCAGTTCAACAGAAGGAGGTCACCATGACTTCCTTTGAAGCAAACCAAGGTCTATGAGAACTTCAAGTTTTCGTATCCCAGGGAAAAACTAGTTCAGAGAGATGGATGATTGACTGTGATTAAATGCATTGAGACACCTAAGCTATGCTCACCCAGCTGGGAGGCAGCAAGTGATTCCCAGGGAACTATTCAAACTCTTGGTTGACTGAATCATACTTAAAAGTACCTAGAAGAGGATGGAGAAACCTAGGGAGGCTGGAGACCAAAGGTAGCATCATTGACCCTCCTCTCCTGCTCACTGAAACAGGGAGTGGGTTAAGAGAACTGGAGAGCCTTGCCTGACGTAGTGTCTGCTCCATGTCATAAAATCATAAAATTATCTAGGTTGGAAGGGACCTTTCAGATCATCGAGTTCAACCATCAAGCTAACACTGACAAAAAACACGTCACATGAACAAAGAGAGTATCTCAGCTGCCTGGGCCAACTTCATAGATACCTTGCAACCTCGGACACACCCTTCCTTCCTCTGCTTCACGACCAGGAGAGGAGCACTTTTGGCATGGGGATGGGAGGTCAGTTCAACAGAAGGAGAAGGTCACCATGAATTCATTTGAAGCAAACCAAGGCCTATGAGAACTTCAAGTTTTCATATCCCAGGGAAAAACTAGTTCAGAGAGATGGATGATTGACTGTGATTAAACACATTGAGACACCTAAGCTATGCTCACCCAGCTGGGAGGCAGCAAGTGATTCCCAGTGAGCTATTCAAACTCTTGGTTGACTGAATCATACTTTGGAAGTCCCTATTCCTCTCCCTCCTAATGTAAGAGCTCAACATCATCTGGAGTGACTGTCCTGCAGCAGAAGGGGTGAGAAATAGCACATGGATGATTGACTGTGATTAAACACATTGAGACACCTAAGCTATGCTCACCCAGCTGGGAGGCAGCAAGTGATTCCCAGTGAGCTATTCAAACTCTTGGTTGACTGAATCATACTTTGGAAGTCCCTATTCCTCTCCCTCCTAATGTAAGAGCTCAACATCATCTGGAGTGACTGTCCTGCAGCAGAAGGGGTGAGAAATAGCACAGGCAAGGCAGATGTGAGGCTGGGGATGTTGGCTTGCAGGCCAGGGAGGGAAGAGAGCAGTCCCATACCTGAAGTCTGGTTATCCCCAACAACTTCTGCCAAGCACTGGCTGCGCTCCTCTTCAATCTCCTGCATGATGCTGCACTCTGGACGTGTGCTGGATGCCTGCAGAAAAGGTAGAGAAGAAAAGAGTGAGAAAAACCCACCTATCCTGGGGATTCGTGGCCATCTAAGCTCTCCTGGACCACTGCATAATGGGGATATGCATGCAGCTTTATTTTATGTTTGCTTGAGAGAAGGCAGCGTAACAGAGAGGCTGCTGAAAAACCAGCATTTCCCTCCATGCTTTCCTTAAAAAAAAAAAAAAAAAAAGAACAGCAAAGCAACCTATTTTTTTCTGATGATCAGGAGCAATTCTGTTTCTTTATGCTCCGAGAACCCTGCCTGACTAACCTAACACCAACAGCTATCTAGGGCAGGAAGATGGCAGTTTTAATATTCATGCCAAGAGCAGTGGGATCTGTGCTTACAAGGTTTATTCCCTCCCTTCTCACATGGCCTGCCTCCTGGCTCATGCTAATTCAAAGCAAAACAAACCCCAAATCAAATAAGAACGAAATCTCTGATGCAGATTAGGAGATCAAGGAGCTAAAAAGCAGGAAATTCCCAATGACAAGACTTTTTCCCCCAAGTGGTTTCTCCTCAGTCAGACCTAATTATATTGTGTTTGTAACAACACAACAGCAGCTATAAATGTTCAGGTAATTAATTGTGGACTCCTTAAATGTGTAATTCATAAACTGCCTCAATCATAAAACATGCAAGTAACAATTTTCACTCCAAAAAAAGAACCAGGAGCTGGCCAATGGGTCACGTCACACAGTGTCCCCTTGTCAACGACACACTCTCAGCTTGGAGGAAACACTTTGCTTCACGGTCTGGCAATTGCAAATATAAATTGAGGTCCCATTATGCATGGCTCTGCAGAAAACCCCATCTCTTTCAAAGAGATTGGAAACGGCGTTCAGGAGGGAGAAACTCAGCTGCAAAGAGATGGTGAGAGGGGAATGATGTGGAAAAAGCAGAAGTTTTGGCTTGAGTTCATCCCATCATTGTAAAAAGTGACGCAGGAAAAACCATGAGATGGGTGAGATTCAGGGTCAGATTTTGAGGACAGGGGATGAGCCTCTGCCTGTAAGAGGTCACTGATTCAGTCTTCACTCTTCACAGATTTTGGAAAAAGCATATGTTTTCATCTGATATAGGCAGAGAAAGGAAAAAAAAAAAAAGATCTTTTCATGTCTCATTTCAAAATGCGTGAGCTAGACAAGTCTGTAAGACAGAAGGACCAGAAATCCTTTGAAGGAACAATTGTTTGATGTAAATTGCTCTTTGGATTAAAATTATAAAATAATTTAGCACATTAGATTTATTCTCACAATTTCTTATTAACCCAACATGCTCTCTTCCCTAATTCACCCCATGTCTTGTTCAGATTGTAATTTCCTTTAGGTTGGGAATTGGACTTGATTAGTAGTGTATAAGCAATTAATTATGTGGTTTTATAGGCAAATAAAAAATAATAAAAAAAAAAAACAAATATGAGAAGGGGGGGGGGATTTAGCTAGACAAGTCTGTAAGACAGAAGGACCAGAAATCCTTTGAAGGAACAATTGTTTGATGTAAATTGCTCTTTGGATTAAAATTATAAAATAATTTAGCACATTAGATTTATTCTCACAATTTCTTATTAACCCAACATGCTCTCTTCCCTAATTCACCCCATGTCTTGTTCAGATTGTAATTTCCTTTAGGTTGGGAATTGGACTTGATTAGTAGTGTATAAGCAATTAATTATGTGGTTTTATAGGCAAATTAAAAATAAAAAAAAAATTAAAAAACAAATATGAGAAGAGGAGGAATTATTTGTAGTTGTCTTGGTACTCAAATGTTTCTTTTTCCCAAAGGGAAACAAATCTCAGGAAATTTTATCTTGGCTCATCTAAAATACCATAGATTCACTTTGTTTTGATTTACAGTACTTCTTGCCTTTTTATTTTAACCTCAAAAAAGCACGAGGGGAAGCATGAGAAATTTGCAGAACACTTGCTGTAAAAGTAAAGATTTAAATGTTTTCAAAACATTCTGATTTTAAAAAATAATAAAAAAAAAAAACAAATATGAGAAGGGGGGGGGGATTATTTGTGGTTGTCTTGGTACTCAAATGTTTCTTTTTCCCAAAGGGAAACAAATCTCAGGAAATTTTATCTTGGCTCATCTAAAATACCATAGATTCACTTTGTTTTGATTTACAGTACTTCTTGCCTTTTTATTTTAACCTCAAAAAAGCACGAGGGGAAGCATGAGAAATTTGCAGAACACTTGCTGTAAAAGTAAAGATTTAAATGTTTTCAAAACATTCTGATTTTTTCAAAAGAAAGTTTTAACTCTCTGGACTTAAATTATTGCCAAATTCATCTCACATCTATAAATAACTCAAGTTTTCACTTTATAAATTAATTCATACAGCTCTGACTTTGATCTGGGCTGGCAAAGCCCTGTATACTTCTACAACATGTTTTAATTATTTTTTTTTTTCTGCAGTAAATTTTCTACCAAGCCCATTAGCAAGTACTTCACTGCCTCATCTTCCCTTCACTAAAAATGCATGCCTAAATTGGTTGATGGCATATTTAGCCCAATGGCCCAATATTTACTTTGTGTAAAAGTTTTATCACCTTTCAAAAAGGTGCAGATTGAGATGCTGAGGTGGGATTTAGTCTCCCAAATAGACCTATCTAGCCACAGCTGAGATGTCCTGGGGTATCCCTCTTGGCCAACAGCTTTGACTCCAGGGGGCATGGGCCTGTGTAAACTGTAGTCGTCATTAGTATTTTGAAAAGTGATTCAGGTAAATTTGATTATAGATGTAATTTTAAAAAATCTTGTATTTTTTTTTTCATCCAGTCTAAGAAGAAAGACATCTGTGTTAGTCAAACCACTGGCAAAAGAGCATCCAATATCTAAAACACCAAAATACAGGTGATCTTCTTTTTTGTAGTGCTGGTGCTGAATTATGGTGAGATTTTAAGCAAGGTGGGTGGCTCCATTGCCTAAAGGAGTACTTACATGTCAGATCCCCACCCATTTCCAGCAGATTGAGATGCTGAAGTGGGATTTAGTCTCCCAAATAGACCTATCTAGCCACAGCTGAGATGTCCTGGGGTATCCCTCTTGGCCAACAGCTTTGACTCCAGGGGGCATGGGCCTGTGTAAACTGTATGTTGGATTGGCCAACCCCAAACCAGCAACTTCACGTATACTAAACTCTCTAAAACAGTACTAGATAATTCAAACCAAACAAACAGTAAGTTTCAGATGACACCAAGCTGGGCCGGAGTTTGGATTTGCTTGAGGGCAGGAAGGTTCTACAGAGGAATCTGGACAGGCTGGATCAATGGGCCAAGGCCAATGGTGTGAGGTTTAACAAGGCTAAGTGCTGGGTCCTGCACTTCGATCACAACAAATCCATGCATTGCTACAGGCTTGGAGAAGAGTGGTCAGAAAGCTGCCTGGCGGAATAGGACCTGGGGGTGTTGGTCAACTCCCAGGTAACAAGGGACAGGACAAGAGGAGTTTGATCACAACAAATCCATGCATTGCTACAGGCTTGGAGAAGAGTGGTCAGAAAGCTGCCTGGCGGAATAGGACCTGGGGGTGTTGGTCAACTCCCAGGTAACAAGGGACAGGACAAGAGGAAATGGCTTCAAGTCGAGCTAGAGAAGGTTTAGGATTGATATTAGGAAAAATTTCTACATTGGAAGGGTTGTCAAGCATTGGAACAGGCTGCCCAGGGAAATGGTGGAGTCACCAGCCCTGGAGGTATTTAAAAGATGTGTAGATGTGTTGCTGAGGGACATGGTTTAGTGGCAGTTTTTGGTTTTGGCAATGCTAGGTTAACAGTTGTACTCGATCTTAAAGCTCTTTTCTGACATAAATGATTCTATTATTCTATAAACAAACAAACAAAGAAAGAGTGGGCTGTAAATCACCTGCTCGCTCAGTGGGACACATCTTCCTTCATTTTAACTGTATAAAAGCTATATATTTAGTCTGAACTGATTTTTACCATTCCTTCTAGTCCACAGAGACCTAGCGAGCAACAGCCCTGAAGGCTTTCATCCCACTTCACTGACTGTAGTTGGACCAGTTCATACTAAAATACCTACTATTCAGCTGGAGAAGGTCAGTGATGTGTGAATTTAATGTTTAAAGACCTTTAACTGAATCATCAAGGTCAACAAACAGTCTTACGTTGGAGGCCTTCTAGTTTATGGCTCGTTTTCCACATTAACTAAACAAGTAAATAAATAACCCAAAGAATCACAGCAACCCTCCTCCTTACCTCCTTAGTGATAACACTAATAACCCTCACATTTCACAGTTGTCATTGCTATAGACTAACAAAGGCAGCTGGAATAAAAATAAAAATTAAAAAAAAAAAAAATCACAGTTTGGGGCATAATTAGGAAATGGAGAAGTGCAATTTTGACAGAAAAGTCTTTTTTTGTTGGTAGGTCATCAGGGCAGCTAGCACGACAGTGAACAGGGCAATGGTTTCAGCTGCCTTAATTCACTTCCCAGTTGAGAAAAGGCTCTTGGCTGAAGAGCTCACTTAAGAGCTGTGAGCCTTGCCTGCCAAGGGGGATCTTCCCTGGGATGAGAGGCTAAATAACTTCCCTTCCTTGGTGTTTCCCTCCTAGAAGAGCTTGAGGTAGACTTTACAGATAGCTTGGTACAAACTCACTTTACTTCTTCCCCAGCTGTTTTGTTTTGGTTTTTTTTTTCCTGAGTTGTTTTGGTTTTCTTGGTTGGCTTTTTTCCTATGGAAAATACAGAGATTTTGGGCTTTGGCATCTTTCTCTGCAGCCGGCAACTGGCCAGGCAGACATGCGGCTGAGGACTACACTAATTCACATTTCCCATCCAAAAAGTCTAGATAAAAGAAAAGCATGACCAGCTTTGGTTGGCTCACTTTAACATCAGCTAGTGAACAGTAATCCGGTTTCTTGGGCATATCCATCGTGGGTGCAGCTGAAATTCAGTAAACTCTCCTTCGCTAAGTCCTCCTGGCATGCCCAAGATACCATGTAAAAATTGCAGTGTATTTGTCCGAGGTCATTTTTCCTGCACACACTCCGAAGCCCTGAGCTGAAAGATGAAGGGAATGTTTTTCTGGATGTGATTTTCTGCAGCTCTGAATCCTGCAGCTACTCTCATGTGGATTTATCCCCAAAGTCTTTCTTAATGAGAGTTTTCCTTCCCTCCGGATCCCAACAATTGTTAGAGGATTACTGCACAGTCTGCTACTGCAAAGAAAGCCATTGTGTACACTCTTTAATTAAATACAATTCAAGGGATTGTCACAGGCTGAAGGAGCTGCAGAAATGTTTAGTCTCATCTATGCCGTTGGCTAATCACGGGCCAACTCCTTTGCTCACATGGCAACCCCTCAAAGGCAGGTGGGATTCACAGCGAAGCCACAGCTACAAATAAGCAGGTGTATGAACCCACAAAGAAGCTCAGAACCTCCTTTTCTCCTGACCTCAGAGTGTTCCCAGGCTCACCTGAAGCTCACCGTATGGAGACTCCAGAAGAGATAGGGACTAGGATGACCACAGTGATAACAGGATTTGGAGTCAAACAAGGAAGGAGTAGAATTGAAAAGCTTACAGATGATGAAATCACATCCCTCACCCATTTCTGTTGAGCTCCCACAGCCCACACAACAGTGAGACATGGGTACACTGAGTTATCTGAACAAAGACCTCTTATACCATTACTATCTTCCCATAGCTTTTGTGGGGGCAGTAATGGCATAAGAGCATCAGTTGCCTTCCAACAGTTTGTATAACATGACTTCTGTCACTGCTGTAGGTGGAGATGAAGTTTCTCCACTCTTTTTCATGTGGACAACAAAGGAAATTAAAGATTTTAGCAGGTAGGTCTTATTTCAAGACTCAGTAGCCATCCCGAAGGAGGTACTTCTGGATAGTTGCCAGAAGAGTTCATCATTAATTTCAGACCAGGGGCTTTTCCTTTATGTTCATCACTTGCAGAAACACACAACTAAAGGAAATCCTTACGCAACAACTTTGGCTTTGATTTCTTTCGTAACTTTGTTGACCTCTGTCTTAAAACTAGACTTTCAGTTTCTTTTTAGTTTCTAACTTTTGAACTTTCTCAGGAAAATACAGACTTTTTCCCCTAAAAACCCTATTCTTATAATTACTGTGTACAAGTGCAAGAATGAACAAGGAGACTGGACCAAAGGAAGACACCGACACAGGATTTTTATCTGTACTGATGGGTAACAAAATTTCCAACAATAACACTGCCACACCTAAAAGCTGCAAAAAACTCTGGTGGTCTTGAGAAGGGAAAAAAAGTATTTGTGGAATATTATAATTATTCAATTTCCAACAATAACACTGCCAAACCTAAAAGCTGCAAAAAACTCTGGTGGTTTTGAGAAGGGAAAAAAGTATTTGTGGAATATTATAATTATTTGCTTTTCTAAAAAACCTTTGTCTAAGAATCCAAAACCATGTTACAAATATGTCATGACAGCACAGGGAAATAAATGTTAGATACCAGTAACACAGACGTAAACTGAGAGATAAGACCAAGTTCAAAACGTTCCAAACACACTGTGTGGCCTTTGTAGGATCAATAAAGAAGGACTTGCAAAAACAATGTTTTTAAACAGAGGCAAGCTATATTCTGCTATGACCTCTACACATGTTGTAAATACACTGCTCTGTCATCAGCCATCGGTAAGGGACTCAAGAGCACGGGAAGCAGCATGTGTCCCTAGGAGACTTTTCCAAATAAAAGAGGTCCAGGCAAATACCCAAGTATCCTGACTCTCACTTTGCTGTTCAAACTACTCCATTTTATGCTCCTGCCAAATATAATCATGCCAATAACAGAACTATCATTTGACAGGGAAAGCAGATGTTTTTTCCCCGACTCATCTAAGCAGGCTCTGCTAAACAAAGGCAACTTGGCCAAACCAATCCAGCAGCTTGGAGGCACGAAGACTTCATTTAGACTGATTGTCCCCTTTCTGTGTGAGGGGTTGGAAGATCGAGGAAACATGTGCAGAGTGTTTTGCAAAAAGCCTGGAGAACCAGAAGGAAAGGGAAGCTGAGCAGCTGGGTTGCTTAACTCCTTAGTGACAAGCTTCTGGATGCCTCTCTTGGAAAGCAGAGATGAATTAAGGTCTTAAGGAAGAAGTGACACCCTGGCACTGGAGTAATGGCACATAGCAATTAAAAGAGAGGCAGCACTTAAGTAAATTCCCACCACTGAATAGGAGCTCTGATTGCTGGGTAAACACGTTTAGCTCCTTTAAATTATCACTTGGAGTATGGAAGTATGAATTCCCTCTCCAGGAAGATCAGATGAAGGATTTCAATTCAGGCTACTGCAGAAATAGAAGAATACTGCAACCCTGAGATCAGTGGTGTTTAGACCTACAAGTCAGAGCAAAGTGATATGATCAAGAAAAAATAAGCAAGGAACAATAGTGATTATCCCAAGAGTACACAGGGCAGCAAAGGAAGGAAAGTGGACTCTATTACCTGACTTTATAGAAGTTGGAGGGCAGCAAAGTAACTTGCAGTTTTCCCTGAACTACTGATCGTTGACTGCTTTTAATTTCCGTTTACCTTCGGGTCTAAGAAACAGAGTTGGATTGATGAAAATTCCGTTCCTTTTCTTACCGTTTTTTCAGAATCTAAACTACCAAACTGCTCAAATCTTCTAGAGGAAATTCAGCTCCAAGGCTTCTGCTCATCCAATTACAAGAACAGCAGAAATACAAAGGAAATGCAGATCCAGAACCTCTCGACCCCCAGGACTCAGAAACACGATTTGGGGATCCACGGGCAAAAAGTATGTGATAATGTAAATGTGTCTACTTCACATCGATCATCCTTCCTCACCTGAAGAGAGAAGTAGGCACTTTTGGGGCATGAGTCACTTCAAACTAAAGGAAGTGTCTATAACAGGTTAGAAGAAACTTCCCCTATACTGCTCCATCCAGGGAAGCTTAGGCAACTGGCTGAGGGGTGGGTGCCCACACTGCAAATGTCTAACGTTAAATGAGATAAAACACACAGACCTGGGCTTGTGTCTAAACTGAATGATTCCCCTACAGACAGCCCCATCCTTCCCCAGCGTACTCCAGGAGCAGGTGTGAGATGGTAACTGGCAGGAGCCCTGTAGAGAAGTTGAGTGAAAGACTAGCAAGGGCTCTAATTCTTTTTACAGGTTGTGTTGTTTTCAAGACATATCAACTTTGAAATGCTGCTGCTCAAAAAAAGTACTTGGCTTCAGTAGAATGTGCAGATAACCTGTTAACACTGTCCTGAATTTCTGCTTATCCAGCACTGAGTCATCTCCTGAGTAACCACCTCTAGATTGCTGTGCGCAGAAGAAATGATTCCTAATTCAATTGCAGGCTCAGAAGGGACTACAAAGCCCTGAGTCGATGTCTCAGCAAAACCTGTGAGTTGTTTGTGCTCAATCCCGTCTTCAGGATTCCAATTGGTGACAAAGCCTCCCTCCATCCATCTCTGATTCTTGTCCTGGACAACCATAAAGGCCCCAAACCCATCCTGCCCACTCTGTACTGCTTCTCCTGTTGCTTCAGTTCACTCCAACTGTGGCAGCAGAGTCTTGTTTTCCTCCCGAAGCCAACCCAGATCTTATTACCCACCAGGTCCACCTGCCACAATACTGAAGAAGATTTGGATGAACTCAGATCTGCTCAGAGGGTCCCAGAAAGTTGTAAGGCTCTGAGTGGGGTGTAGAGCAGAAGGGGTTCCCTTCTGCTCCCATCCAGAGCAATGGAGACTGGTGGTTTTAGCAACACCCCAGCAGAATCCAAAAGCACAAAAGTGGCCAGTTCAGTGTCACAGGAGGCTGTGACAAAATAAGATCAAAATCACAGTGAAGTCCTTGTGGTTTCTTCTCTGCACTTCCCATTCTCAGTTCTCCCCTAGACCTCTCCCACAGCCTGGGAGTTGCACATCACATACACAAGACCTTTGGCAAAGAGGACCCCAACATCCTCCTGCAAGGCTGGCTATTGGATATACCAGGGACCTGGGTAAAGCAAGCTGGATGGTCTCTCGTTCTCAGAAACACTGCAGTGGGCTGGTTTGAGGAACAATAGTTTTGGTTAGCGGCATGGGCAGCTCCTTCTAACTTTTAGGGGAACTGAGAATATCTAGAAACACAGTGTTAATCCAGCATTAACACATCATCAGTAAGGTAAGGGCTGGAGTTACGGACAAGCCTGGACACGAGGCCAGCTCATCACTCATGATGGAAACCCCCACAGCTGCAATAAGGAGCAACTTCACCTGAAGCTCTAGTGCTCTCTGGAAAGGAAGCGTTTCCTGTGCCCAGCTTCTCATTGCAACCTCGGGGTTTTGTGGTTAGTTTTGTTTTTGTGCACTCAGAGAAGGACTGAACAGCAAAGTGGCAATGTTACAGCAGCCAGGGTCCCAGGCATGGCTTTTCCTAGGCAGGGCAGGCATTCTGAAGCTCAGTGGCAGATAGAAATGTGAACAAAAGAGGGGGTTTGGCATTTACTGGGTACCTTCTCATTGCTTAAACATAACAGCCTTAACATCTCCAGACAAGCAGTTAAAACCGGACACAGTCAGCATTTGGAGCTCTCAGTGCTCAAAACTTTCCTGACCTCACTAAACAGTAAATGACTGTAGGACACGGATCTTCCAATCTTGTGACACAGCAACCATAAGAAAAAAGAAATTGGGTCAGAGCACAGGTTTGTCAATGTCAATACCACTTCCTCGAGAGCAACTAGGAGGAGATAAAAGAACAAAAAACATAGAAGATACAAGAAAACAGATATGCAAATTATAATGCTTTCTACAGTGTAAGTCTTCCAGCAGTCACCGCAACGCCTTTCTATAATACAGTTGGTGATAAGGTTTTAACTATCTTGGCTATCAATACCTTCCACATCTTTTATTAAATCAAATTAGGAACCAACTCCAGGATGATTTTACTATTCATTCATCACTTCCCATCCTAAAAAAATCTCCCTAACAGGGCTTGTTTGTGCCACTATTCAAAGCTCTCTATTGAAATCCAGGTACGTGCCTGGAACAATCTGTAAGTGCATCTCATTTCAAAGAGTTCACTTCAAAAGACTGATTACCTACAAGGCAGCGTACAAAACATACAAAGACGTTGGCAAGAGATGAGTTTTGTTCATTCAGAGACCAGGAAGAAATGAGTCTTCCCTCTTTCAAATGAAGCAGAAGTGATTCAGTCAACAAGGCTCTGTTTGAGGATGTTACTTATGGATTTACAAAGCATCCTTTGTAAAGCATCAGAGCCCTCTATAGAAAGATTCTTCATGGAGAGTATGAAGCACCCAGGCATATCTCCTAGGAAGAAGAGCCTCCTGGGATGAGCTCCCATCCTAGGCTGTGTTTCAGAACAAAGGATTAAGTCATTGTTCTTATTAGTGAGGGAGTCAAGGCAACTGCAGTGATTTGGAGCCACTTCAAGCACAAGAGCAGCCACCTTCAACAAAATCAGGGCAGGGCCATTCTGCCCTTCTTTGGCTGAGGATGGAAGGAAGCAAAAGGGCAAGTCACTTGCTACAAGGTGCGACAGACAGCAAGGGAGCATTGCTGCCACAAAGAGCAAAGAATGGAGAAAACCATGTGGAGAGCAACAGAATGAGATTCTTTCCTAAGAGTACCCAGGATGGACACACACGCAGACACAGCCATGATTGAGAACAGAACATGCTGGAGATTACTGTCTGTTTGTCCAGAGCTCTCCTAGAAGAAAGTTGCTAATTATGTTTACTTTTTGGAGCTTTGGATTCGGATGTTGGTTTTGATAACCCTCATTGGGTGCAACGTCTAGTCTACATGTAGAACATAGCATATCTGAGCACAGAATCATAGACTGGTTTAGGTTGGAAGGGACCTTAAAGATCATCTAGTTCCAACTTCCCTGCCATAAGGGGCAAAAATCCACTAAACCAGGTAAATTGATAATTTGAGCAACTGATAATGAAGAACATACTCCCATCGGTATACTGGTGGTCTAAGTATACTGGTGGTCTAAGTTGGTGGGCTAACTACAGATGGAGATTTTAGGAGGGACTTACATTCCTGGAGGAGACAGTAACCAAGAGTTGGAACTGTCAGCATTCACCCTGCAACATTTGGGTGGTCAGTGTGAAGGATCAGTAGGAAAACACGGGAATAATTCAAAACATGGTTCCTCTCTTCCTGGCTGAAAAGAAGGACTGAAAGCTACAGGTTAAACAGGTTGTAACATGAGCCTAAGAGCCTTAGACACACAGGGAAATTTAACAAATACGACATGACACACACTCACACATGCTGTCTAAACCAAGAATGCATGCAACACTTCCACCTGAAGAGAACACTGATGTTTTCCCAGGAGCCTGAGGGTCACATCTAGTATCTCTGACAGCCCCAACCACCTTCCTCTTAATAACACTCAGAATACTCTCAAGATCCCAGAACGCAAGGATGCTGTGACAGGGCTGCATCTCAACTACCATCAATCCTGCTGAGTACACAGCTGAGTGTCAAGTGAAACAGGTGAATAAAGCAAAGTGTCAGATGTTAGAAATAGCTGCATTACAAATCAAAACAACCCAGTGGCAATTTCCATGGGTTGAACATGGCAAGACTTGGCCAAGAAAGAGTTTACCAATGGCTTTAAGCAACCAAGGATCTCACCCTCACTTCCTGCATGGCCTCATCATCCCAGCTTGGCTGTTAGCTGTGGTTTTGCTTCCCAGTGGTCCCTGAAGCGAAGTCAACTTGCAGCTGCTTTTGACTATGCAACGAGATTGTGATGGATGAGCTACACAAGCAGATAATTAATTCTACTTTATTGCACTGAGCATTTTCTTTTGTCATTCCTTACCTGCTAACAACATGGAGGGGGGAAAAAGCTCAGAGGGAAGATGTTATCCTTAAAAAGGAAAATACACAAGTGCACAAATGACACGGGAAATGATGGAGGTGCTGAGATGGCAAAACCATGTCTTAGTGGTATAACACCACCAGACCTCTGCTGTAGATCTGAAAATGTTTCATGAAGATATTATCTCCACCCTCTTTTCACAGATGAAAAAACCAAGGCAGAAAGACCAAGATCATCCAACAAACCAGTAGCTAAAAAGAAAGAAAAAAAAAAAAAACCACCAAAAAAACAAAAACACCAAAAAAAAACCAGTAGCTAAAAAGAAAAAAAAAAAAACCCACCAAAAAAACAAAAACACCAAAAAAACTCACCACCAAAAAACCCCAACCCACAAAAAAAAAAAAATACATACAACAAAAATGTCAAGTTGGTCTGGCTTTCTCCCAAAACTCCTTCCTTATGCAAAGATAAACAAAAGCAGACACAAAACCCCCTAAATACTTCACACTGTGTGTTTGCAGCATTTGCATGTCTCTAAGAGACCTTCCCATATACCAGTATACGCTGATGTTCACCTCTGTCAGAGGTGTCCTGCTTGGTATGAAATATTTAAATGTTCTCCTCAAAATACGCTGGCTGACAGCGAAGAGGCAATAGAGAAAAAGAGAATTTAGATGGAAACAAGAGTGGGAAAGGAGTCAGCCCTTGGGCCATGAGAACAAGAGAAAGACTTCAAATCTCACTTGAGGAATATTCAATATACATAAAATAATAAATTAGATAATTAGGAAGATAAAACCTTAGCTGGACATTAGGAGTGATCAGAACACCTAGGCAGAATGGCTGCTGGCTCTGGGGAAAAAAATTATGATTAGAGCAGACTCTGAGCACTGCTAGAAGTCCTGCCTTCACTGTCAAGACCAACTCAGCTAGGCAGAAAAAATCTGTCAGTGATATGAATAAAAAGAGAACAACAAAAGAAAAAAAAAAAACCAAACCACAACAGTGAGACTGCTATGCAAAGTGCTGAAATTCAAGATGAAAACTAAACATAGCCCCCAAAAAGGAGAAGTCACATGCAGCCCCACCCCCCCACTTCTGTTAACTGGCTTCTCCAAGGAATTGGAGGTAAAAATATAATTTTAGTAATAAAAAGTAAACCAGTTACACATGGTGAGAATGACATAGCTTGATTAATTAAGAACAGGGCTGACTGTGAAGGCAAACGAGGGTAAGGAAACTGTTGTATATGAGGTGAAAGCTACTCAAAAGAGAACAACATGCTCAGATTGGATGGTGGGAGTGGTACCATCTGGCTGAAAGTCAACAAATTTAATGCTTTTTTTATATGTAGCAAAGAGAGGGAAAAAAAGTCCAAACAGCTATCAGCAAGTTAATCTGAGCACAAAAGCACACAAGACTTTTGAACACCACTTGAAGGAAAGAATAATCGAAAACGTGGCAGCAAACAGAGATTTGGATAAAATACAAAATGTGGTTTATCAAAAGTAAATCATGGCAATGTAACTGATAGCTTTTATTGATAAGATTCCTGGGGTGGTTTTTTTTGGAGAGAGGAAAATCGGTGGATCTAATCTTTTCTAATGTCAGTAAATAATCTGATAACATGTCAGAAGGAAATGACTGCCTTAACGATAGATATGTAGATTAATACAACTGGAAGGAAACTAAGGAAGTGGGTAAGTGTGAAGACTGCGGCCAGGATGAAAGCAGAAACACAGAGCCACAGGGAGGTCTCAGCGATATTAGTTAAGGATCTAACTGGATTTATAGCATAAAAGATGGAATGAAACGTAGCGATAGAAAGAGATGAGGAAAGAGGGAACTACCAACAAAAAGGTCCATGAGAATCTAAAACCTCTGCTGGAAATGACAGAGGAGGAGGACCTGTTAGCTGATGGAAGTTGAGGGTTGCTGGACCACATACAACAAAGCTGACCACGTCATAGGCAACATACTCTTCTCCCCATGGTCTCTGGCTCCAGCAACCCCACCTTGGGGCATCTTCTGAACATCCCTATCGAGATAAATGCTCCTTGGTAAGCAGGGTGGTGCACGTGTCTTCTCACATGCCTGCAAATGGCCAACGCAGATCTGCCTACAATGAGAGATGGCCATCACATTCACAGATCAAGGACAAAGAAAAGCCATCAAAGATTAGGAACGTCCATAAGGGACCAACTATTCTACCCCTGTGTGAGATGTTAAGTTTCATTAATGGTTTCTGACATGCGTTTGTCCCATTCTTTCTCAAGTGTCCCCAGTGACAGAGACTCCACAGTGTCCTTACAGTCCCTGATCAATTCATAGGCTTCTCTCTGCTGACCAACCTGCAGACCAAAGATTTTCTGTTTTGCGAAACACCAAATTTAAGGCACAAATTTATAGTTCTACCCAGACTGGTTATGGAGAACAGATTCCCCCCCCCCCCCCCCCCCCCCATTTCTTTTTTATTATTTCTTCTATTTCGGTTCAGCTTGATGATGAAGGGGGCAGAACTTTTTTACGGGTCCTTATTCACCTCATCATGCATGACTACCCTCCTTTGCTCTCAGGTGCTCTGCATCTGCTATTTAAGCACTTCAGTCAAAGAGCAGAAGTTCTACAAGCATTTAAACAGGTAGGGA
>NW_015090864.1:2451849-2474252 GCF_001431845.1 Calidris pugnax
ACATCCCCCCCCCCCCCCGCCCCCAACTTATTACTTATAGTAGTCTCTTCTGTGTTTTTGTTTTGTTTTTCTTTTTTTCCCCAGAATAAACAGCCCCAGTTCTCTCAGTTTTTTACCCAACAGCATTTTTCAGACCTTTCATCATTCTTCTGCTCCTACCAGGACTGTCTCTAGCTTCTTTAAGGGCTTTTACCCCAAAATAGACACATCTCCTCCAGTTAAAAGTCTATTGGGCATCTCTTGCCTCATTAACCCAAACAAAAGTTTCATTCAAGTTTATTGTTTATGTTACTTGCAGCCTGACATAATCAGCAGCCAAAGGTAAGACGGGTTGCCTGTGGGTTCAGTCCCTCCTCCCTCAACATGAAAAAACCTCACCTAAGAGAGGCAAAAAGACAGAAATTCTGATTTTTCAGGCAGAGGAGGGAAGCTCACAAAGTCAGGAGGACAAGAGGTTTCAACAGGAGCAGAAACCAAGAGTATCTCCTCCAGATCCCTTATCTAAGTCTTAAGAACAAAATCACCTTTCAGCAAATTCCAGGAATATCAGTGCAGCAGGTGAATGCCAAGCTCCAATGAACTTTGTGTTGCAGAGTCACTGACAGCTGAACAAGTCAAATAAACTGCAGGCAATAGCTTTTCTGCTTCTCCTCCCAGACGATGTTATCTGAAAAGGGTGTCCCCCTTCGAACTTTCAAGCTTCCCAAGTGCCACAACAGGTTCCACTATCTCCTGGACATATACTTTCACTTTGAAACAGAAAGGTAAAAATACAGTTCTACCCTACAAAAACAACGGTAATCGATTTAAAAAGTTTTTTAAAGAACACAGTATTTCCTCATTTTAGTTCATCTCCCTGTATAAAGCCCAGCAGCTCCAATCATGAACCTCATTGAGAGGCCCCCAGGCAGGTGGGCTTCACAGCATACCCGGAACTTTCCATATTATAAATAAGGACTGAATTGCCTTCAAACATCAGGAAACTCAAACGAACATTGAAAGCCAAAGTTGTGCAAGATGTCCTTGGAGCGGCTGTGGTCCACCTACAGCCCCAAGACATTGCACTCCTTGTTCAAACACACGTGCTCACCGAGTATCACAGAATCATAGAACGGTTTTGTAAAGATCACCAAGTTCCAGCTCCATTACCATGGCCAGGGACACCACCCACGTTGGTCAAAGCCTGGCCTTGAACACTTCCAGGAATGGGGCATCCACAACTTCCCTGGGTAACTTGTGCCAGTGTCTCACCACCCTCACAGGAAAGAATTTCTTCCTAATTCTTCCTAATTTCTTACTTCACATTTTTGCAAGGATGACTTCCTATGGTAGTGATGTTTTACTTGGTAGTTTAAGAGCAACCAGCCTGCAACCCTCAGCCAACACCACTGTCTCATCAGGGTATTTATTCAGGATGCAACTAGAAATTAGGTGTCACCTGCTAAGCCATTCATATGCACTTTTTGTTTCTCTAATAACAACTCCAGCCAAGTGTATCCATCCAAGGAGGATAAATCTCACTGCTTCAAGAAACTCTGGATGTATGTAGAGATGAAACCACAAGCAGATTTAAAACCCTGATAAAAAAAAAATCCCTCTGCAATAGCTCAAGCTGCCATCAAAGTTTCTAGGCACAAAATGCCTTAGGGGAAATGCCCACAAAACCCGAGGCATCTTAAAGCAATTACGGTGCATCATTAAAAAAATAAAAATAAAACAAAAATACAGTGTCTCTTCCCTCCAGAGTTTGATCTTGAGCAGAGGTTTCTTGGTCACATTACAAACTCCTGGAAGTCACAGGTTTCCCGCAGAGCCATTCACCACAGTAACAATTCAAGCGTGGACACACAACAAACGTATTCCAAGAATTTTCTTAAAACATTAACTGACAAAGCCCAGCCAAGGTTTTCAGCTCGCCATCCAAGTCATATGAATAGGAGTATATTCTATAAACACAGATATATCTCTAGGAACAATAATACCAAACAGGAGATCCCCATTTGCATGGTTCTTGTTCTTCTCTGGTATTATTAACTGTACTAACCATAAAATTGTTAATGAAACGGCACTTAAATTGTTCATAACAACGTAAAACTATCTCCCCATGAAATGAAATGAATGAAGTTCCCCTCTGAGATCCTCTCCGTGAACTGGGGGAAATTTCACTGCACTGATTACAATGTTTATCAACAGTTGATTTTTGAATAAACAATTGTAACAAATTGGTCACTGCACTTATGTGCTCTTCTCTGTTGATCCCTCATACCTTTTCAGGGAATGTATGCCCACACTTTCAGAATGATGTCATTAAGATAATGTTATCTTTTTCCCCATCTCCAACTTCTCATCTACATCTTCCAGAAAGCAACTCCAATTGTGGCACCCTCTTAATATATCTGCACCGTCCCCCAAATTATGCTTCTGCAATAAAAGCTGTCTTCACTCCTCTTGTGATCTGTGTGTCCCACTTGACACACAACAGTCTCCTTGGGATGGCCATAAACCAAGCTGGTGATGAGGTACCTCCTTCACCAACTGTCCCTGGATGCCCTATTTGCACACAGTGCTGCGAGACAGGTCGCAGGTCTTCTGGAAGGATGGGCCAGGTGGCCAAAAAGATAACGAACTAAGCCAAGCACGGTTTCCCACTCCAAATTATTAACTCTGAGTAAAACCTAATCTTAGTTCCACTATGAATTAAAAGGAGGAATCGGAAGTGAAAATAAATAAGTAAACCAACAACCCAAACCCAGCAATATTTACTAACCAGAAGAGAAGTACAGATGAATGATATGTCATGAAACTTAGAAGCATTACATGGGGACCTCAAGATAACAGGAAAAAACAGCAATTGGTAAGAATAACAAACTAATGAGAAGTTATTATTTTTAGGGATTTTTTTTTTGTTTGTTTGGTTGGTTTGTGCTTCTGTTTTGTTGGGGTTTTTGGGCCTTTTCTATGGTTTTTTAGTGGATTTTGTTGTTGTTTTAAAAACAAAAGCATTGCAAAAATCAAAATCTTACAGACGGTACAGTCCAACAGAGGAAAGTTCAACGTGTGATTTTGATCTGTGTTTGGAAAGCAGCAGGGCAACGTGCGTGCCTCTGATGATGATGAAGAAGCTTTTTCCAGTCCATTAGTAACAAAGGCAGATGTTAAACAACATCTACGAGAGATAAACATTTAAAATCAGCAGGCCTGGATAACTTGCACCTAAGAGCACTTATAATAGCTGGCTGAGAAAGTCTGTTTGAATACAGCCAAGTGCAAAATCTGCGCTCAAGAAAGAACAGATTCAGCACAGCCCACTGGTATGGCAGCCTGAATTCTGGAAAAGAGGTGACGTGAGGATTAAAAAAAGTAAATAATTCAGGGTGAAGTCCCAGTACGTGCTGCTGAGAAAAGGCTAACACAACTGTTTGCTGTATAAACTGAACAGCGAGGAAGAACAAGAAGGGAATACCCCTTTTCTCTAAGCTATTGGGAAAACCTGTGCTGTGACACTGATGTCAGGCATTTTAAAAGGGCAATAAAGACCAAGGGAGGGTGTGGAATGGAAATATAAAAGCAATTAGAGGAGGTCTGCATCCTTCTGGAGCAAGACCTGGATGCCCTTATAATAAGATTATCTCAGTAGACACTGGGCACCTATGTTTAGGCAACTCAATCAGGTGTTGAATGTTGAGGTACTCTACTGCAAGGCTAGTCAATCTAGCAGACAAAGGCACCATGGGATGCAAAGTGGAAGCCTATGCAAATTCATAACTGTCTCCAGGGTATCTCCATTAAAAGCTAGGGCAAGGGGAAATAGATGTGCTGAGTTGTCCATCTCAGCTCCTGAAAATAAGAGTTCAACAAAGTGCAAGTTATACTTTATCAGAAACAGGTTGTTGGACCCAATTTACTGGAGGTAACTGGTGAAAATTAGTTGCTTTCAATAAGTATCCAAATAAAATAACCTACCATTCCCATCAGGGATTACTCTAATCTTAATATAGCTACAACTGCACAGACTTCCTGGGTTTCTGATGACAGATCTTGGCCCAGGCACTGAGATGTTACATTCCACTTGGATTTTCTCAAATAGCTCCTGGCCTCTCATCATGGAAGCCTACTCACTCTTGCTTCTGAATGTTTGGGAAAAAAACCACATTCAAATAATGAAATTTCAGTAAAGTTCTGAACTTCAAGAGGAGGAAATGCTGCACAGAATCACAGAATCACAGAATCACAGAATTGTCCTTACAAAGTCCTTACAAATTCCACTTCAGTGGAGTGTTCTTTAATGCCTCTTTGTAGATGCCTAAACTAGATGCCTTTTAATGCCTAAACTTGTGTTTAATGCCATTTTGGTAGAAAAAGCCTGAAAAAGGTCTGAATATACACATGAAGCAAGAAGAGACAAAGCCAAATCATATTGATAATGCTGGAGCCACTGAGTGGTGTCAATCCCCAAGTTTCATCAGGAAACTTGCAAGTATTTTCCCTTTGTCCTGGAATGGTTAGTGTATACCAGTGAATAGACAAGAAGTAGCAGCAGGCTTCTGGTCATCTTGATTGCACAGAAAAGAAAGATAAGATAGAGAGAAGAAAATAGTAAAGAAGGCTGAAGGATGCTGGGAGTCCATCTGTCCTTTGCATAACAACGTCCTCGGTTCCAGCTTACGGGAAAAAGAAATCCATATTGAACGAACGAACTGTCCTGCAGTTCCAGGGAAGAGACATCATTCTTGCTTTTCTTTGCTATCTTCTGGTCTTCAAAGCAAGAACATCCATGTCATCAGTTCTGGGTTTGTTGGACCCTACAAGCCCACGCTTGCAGTCCTGAGCCGGGGACACAGTGAACTCTGGCTGCATCTGCCAATGACAAACTATTTGGACGTCGTTCACCTAAGGAAAACAAATGGATTGAGCAATCCCTGTGACTGCAGATGTGCCGTGGGACAACGTTTCAACTCACTTGCTACGGTGCCCCATCTGTATAAAGGAAGGTTGCGATGTACGTGGTTTATGAGACTTATCTTGGTGTTAATCAATCTGGGAACATGGACCCAAAACACATCTGCAGTGCTGGGATTTGACAATCCAATTACTTTACTCTTCTCATGAAGAGTTTAACCTTTTCCCTGAGGCTTCTCTATGCTCAGAGCTGAAAATGCATCTCGGTGGCACAAGCTCATACTGCTGTGGCAGAGGTTGCTCCAGCTAGGGAAGATCTTCCAGACAAAGTAGTACAGGATATTGCCAGCAGGCATTATGTTTGAGGACAGGAGTCCTTAAGAAGCTCTTCCCAGCTCCACAGCCTACCAGCTAGGCGAGTGAAAAATGAGGATATTCTGTTCAGCAGCCTGTTCCTGCCCACTGCAATAAAAAATTGTGTTCACCATCATCTAGTTCTTGCCGTTAACTTCCCTAAACTGGGTTTCCTGCCTCAAGGGGCTGCTTCCTGCCCAGAACACCTCATTCCCAGCCCTGCACACATTACCAAGGACTGCTATTTGTAGGTGAGAATTTACGGCACTTTGACATACAGTGAGGCTGGAATGCTTTTAAATCACAACAAAACTGGCACCGCGATACGGCTGTGCCTTGTGCATCCCTCATCGGTTTATCAAGCTATGATTATTTCTGAGAGAAAGTGGCTTCTCTAAGGATGGAAACACAGCTTTGTCTCTTCATTTCATTCCTAAATTCCCACGCTTGGGATCAAGGGAATCACAGAGAAGACACAACAGCAGCACAGAGCGAGGAAAGGGAAGCAGCAACAAAGCCTTAAATCAAATCCCAGTATCTTATTACGAGGAACGTATTTTAATGGAAAGCCTATTATTTCAATAATCAGAGCTGCTTTTTACTGTCAGTTGTAACTGATGTGCTTTACATGCTCACAAGCCCGCAGGCGAGGAGGGAGTGCTCTTCCTCCACCACTTTCCCAACCTGGGCAAGGAGCCACCCACTGCTGCGCGCTCCCAGCGCTCCTGTCCAGCTACACAGCCAAAACCGAGCCTTCCAAAGTGCTTTAGGAAAATGAAATTCAACCATCCTGCCCCATCTATTTACAGCAACGCTCCAGACTATAATTGTGATTATACGGTCTGGAAATACTCTCGCGGGTGAATAAATGAAATAATAAAAATAAAACCCTTAAAAAAAAAAAAAAAAAGAATAAACTGCAAGGGCTTTGAGAGTTCTGGATGGTGTTTATCACCTTGGTGCATTTCTAGTCCAGCTGCTCTTTTTGTACATCAGTCTTTGGGAAAGATACGTGTCATTCATATCCTTGGTGATGCAAGTTGCTATCAGACAGCTGTTACTAGAGTTATTTGACAGCAGCATCTCATGCCACAGCTAAACAGCATGACCAGATAAGACCAAACAATATAAGTGAACAGAAGAACATCTTTATTTTCTTCTAAGTGTACACCCGTTTTCTATAAACATGGCTAAGTGTCCCCTAGATTTAGCCCAGCACCAGCTCCAGGCTTTGCTCCACAAAGTTAAAAGCAGCGTATGAAAGGGATCGAAAATAGAGGGAAGTGCTTTCCTCAGTATCTGAGTACATCAAAACGTACAACTCTTCTCTGAAAAGTCATCGTTTAAAAGGCAACAAAGGTCAAGGTTGGCTCCCTGAGTGCAAGAGCCCCCTGGGATGGTGCAATTAACTCATTAAAACGTGCAGTCCAAGCAGGGATATCTTATTGATTCTTCTGCCAAGGACACGTGAGAAAAAAAATGCCAACACTTCTGAGGAGTAGGGAAATGACCCCTGACCTGGGATCCAAGCCACTGTGGATTAAAACTCTTTGGAACAAGATGATGATCATATTTTTTTTTCCTCTTTATATTCACAGTAATTTGCCTCTTCAATGGCATAAAAATTAAATCCAGCTGGAATGGCTTTTTAATTAAAATCATACTTTGCTTATCAGAGTGAGAACACTTAAGTGATTACAAAAGAAACGTGGAAACCTCTGGCATCCTCTTCCCTGTTCTCCAGCCAGGCTGCACAGCAAAGTCTCACTGCTAAACCATCTGTAACCCTTTGGAGACTGCCCCACAGGAGCTCTCCTCACCCCATTTATGGACCAGGAAAAAATCATATAGGACATATAGAGTTTCTATAAAAACGTATCTACAAAAGCTCTCCCTCTCTGGCAGAACCTACTGGAGTTCACTCTTGTTTTAATTTGCTGACTCCTGGCACTTCCCCGTGGAAGCAAAGAATCTCTAAGCTTTTAATTTCAACTGCTTGGATGCTCTGTTATTTAACTTCACTGACAACTAAAAGGTTTCCCACTGTCTCAAAAGTGCCCTGAGGCCAAAGGCTGAAGCCATACATCTCACCAATTCCTAGCAGATACTCCCCAGAATCCCACTCCAGTGGGTTAAGAATCTCTTATTTTCCACAAGCACTACCATTCAGGCTTGTTGCCAGAGTCGAGTTGTTTTGCTGGAGGCCCCTCCATATGGTGACAACAAAATTCATGGGTCATGGTATGGGCAAGGCTGGGTCACACAAGCTATGCCACCCACCCACCTTGAGGAGTTCCCTGAGGAACATCTCACACGCTACGGGCTCGGGGCTATGGGGAGGACTGCTGTTGCCTGTTTTACATTTGGATTTCAACCTTCCAGGGTTGCTTCCGTGGCAATTTTCATGAGCATTAAACTCACAGTGAGATCCTCAGACGGCACGGCACAGCAATGTTAACGTCAGCGAAGCTAAGCTGATTTATTCTGGCTGAGGATGGTAACTGCAGGGTAGGATTTTCCCAAGCACAACTATTAGTTAAATTCCTAGGGCTGAATGAATATGTGACCGAGTGCCTGCATGTTTTCATCTTTCTGTTTTCAGTGCCAGCTCCTGCAAGGGAAAGGGATGTTGAGATGCAAGAGCTGAGGTCTTGAACCCATGCTGTTTGCCAACGATCCTATGGGACCTTCCATCAGAATAGCACTGTCACAGGAACTCAGCTTCATTTTCCTTACAGACAGAAAGGAGATCAGATACTACTTAAAAATAGAGTAACTTTCCCAATTTAGGTCCAGTAAACCCATTGCAGCCACAAGGTGCTGGATTCCAAAGGCTGAAATAACCATCTCCCGGACAAACCCAAGAACAAACACATTGTTCTCCAAATTTCTCCCACATAATGATGAAAATGCAACTTTACTCCTGCAGCTCCTCACGTCCTCCCCCTCCTGACACCCAGATGTGCTGCTTTCAGTCACACCATTTAAATGTCACCCTTTTGCAGGAGAACATAACCTGGGGATACCTCTGATGTACTCCACAGGCAAAATAAAAACCCTGATCTCATTGGTCAGGACTTTCTTAGATTGTTAAATATCTTTAAACTCTGGACTTAGTCCAATATTCTATTTCCAGGCCTGGAAATTTTCTTCCCCAGCTAAATCTTCTGCTGTTGAAGTTAGAGACCCACAGACTCTGAGATTGAATAGATGCGACCAAGCAGCTTTCAAAACTGAAACTCTTTAATTATCTGATCTATGATCTAAAATACAGGTCCAAGATTGAATAGGCTTCAAACTAATAGATGCGACAAAGCAGCTTTCAAAACTGAAAGTCTTTCATTATCTGATCTATGATCTAAAATACAGGTCATTATCCCTTCTCCGAGTGTGTCAGCCTTCCAACCTACAAATCAGGAAAGTGCTATTCCCCTCATTTCCAGAAACAGCTGTGCCATCGTTTAAAGGTGTGGCACATTCTGGCCATTTTTCGGCCTGAAAAAGAAAGTTTAAAAACAATTCATAAACAGTTCCCATCAATCAAAAAATTAAATTCCCCAAGGATAAATATCTCCCTCACGCCTTGCAATTTTACAAGCAAAAAAACTCCCACCTTCCTGAAAATAGTCAAGTAAAAAGTTAGGATTTTTGTCAAAGAAAATACATTTGGAAGATAAACAGTCAGCAAGGTCTAATGTGAAAACATCAGTCAACTTTATTATATCGTGGCCTTACAATTAATGAAATCTCATTTCACAGTAACCATGCCCCCCACACTCGGAGGTCAGCTGCAGCCACTGGGTGAGCTGTGCATAATGGTTTCCCCACTGTAGACCTCACTGTCAATGTATAACACCAATTTTAAACTTCTCTTCCTCTGTAAGCAGCTCATGTCCCTGTGCATGTGCAGTTGGAGATGGTTGACCAGGTCTTTTCTGGAGAGAAGCCCCATTTTTAAACTTCTTGTTATTTTAGTATGGTGTGAAGGATCTTGAAACTCCCCATTGCTCATATGAGAGCGATCAAAAATATTAATCCCTCGCTCGCTCGCTTCTGAAACAAAAGATTTACAGGAAACAGACAGTGTCTGTTCTGTGGAACACCATGCTGGGACTGTCAACCTAACCCCTGAGCACATGGTCAAGGTCATCCTGATTAAAACCTTGCCCTGTCTCTGCTCCCTAACAAAACACTTGTTGCCCTTCACAGCTGTGACCTCCATGACAGTGCGAATGACGACACTCCTGGCTGGCACAGGAAGGCCAGAGTCCACTGTGGATGGAGCCCTCAAACAAGGCATAAAAGTGGGACAGGGCAGTGACCCGTTAACACACAGAGCAAAACCCTCTGGTTGCCTTTGAGTTTCCTGCAACAGGAACATGTCCAAACGCACTCACACATACCTTCAAGAAACAGGAGACCAAAGAGAAGATTACCAAGATAGGCATCATTGGTGGGACCTTCCCACTGGAGAACTGGCAAATCTGGAATATTGGGGGGACTATATGAAACCCTAGAGAGAAACCCTGCTACAAACCTTCCCACACCCAGTCTGATTCAATCCCACCAAGGATACAAAGGCTTCTGCATCACCACTGGCCCTTTCCAAGACACTTTCATTGCCCGACATCATCACGAGCGCACATGTAGGGAGGGGGTCACCACATCATCCTCATGACATGGACTTGCAAGGCAAATCTAGCCAAACACCAGCTATGAAGTCTTTATGGGGTAGGCAGACAACAGTGAAAAGAAATACGTGAAGGGCAAGTAAAGAAAGCCTATTTTTCTCATTCCCTGAATGGATTTTACTCATTTAGACCACCATGAGCAGAACATTCATGTAGAGAACCTGGAACTGATCTAAGAGCTTCTCTGCTTCATCCTGTGCCTGAATCATTGCCCCTTTCCAGCTGCAGCTGAACTTATTGGTTCATCTCCTTCTACTCGTGGCTGCCCCAGTGGACCCTGTTCTTTGCCTCTACTTCTCCCCAGGCTACTCTGCACGGGAAATAAGCATTTATTTTTAGGTGCATTGTACTCTGACTGGTTGGGCTCTTCCCCCAGGCCTGCAATATATATTTAATACTTGTTTCCACAGCTGACAGCCCAGGAAGCTTGAGTAGCGAGCTGGCAGAGAAGAAAGAATGATGAAGTAGAGGGGCATCAACCTGCCAAGCATTTTAATACCCCTTCTAGAAACGGAGACTTGACTTTTCAGCAGTCCCGTAGCGGGGAAGAAAGCGAGCCCAAATCAAAGGCACAGTTACTGTTTTATTATGATGATGATTTCAACTGTGCAGTAACAAATCCTGTCAGATCTGCAGGAGAGAGGAACAGAAGGAGAAATACACTACTAGAGCAATATGCAGGGAAAAACTGCACTGGGAAAAGGCAGTAGAGAAGAGACAAATGCACTTAAGCTGCTCAGTGTTCCCAGCACGGGCTGTCCTGGGAGTGCTATGGCTCTGGGATGCTTCTAGACAGCAGTGATCCAAGTGGGATCAGCAGATCTCGTGATCAACCTGCACAACCAGCTCAAATGTGGGATTGTCCCACAACAGATCTACCTAAAGGCTGAAGCTCCTAACCTCTTCCCAGCTGGAGTTCATTGTCTCTGCCTTCATGTTTCTCTTGCCTGTTGCTCCCATCTGCCCCTCCACACAGCACTGCAACATCCTCCTCTCCCTCATCCCAGTGCCTCACCCAGGCAAACAACATGCTGGGATCACAGGTCCCAGCTGGTCTCTGAGGCTTCCATCACAGCTTGTAACAGAGACTTGAACTCTTTTTCCTTCTGCATCTCTTTTTCCAAAGGGTAAATACAATGCTATTGAGCATTAGGTGCCTTTCCTTCAGGAAACCTCAGCCCTTTACTTAGCTATTCTTCCACAGCTGAATTTTTTGTTTCTGGAAGATGCCCCTTCAATAAATCCTGGCTTTGTTTTATCTCCCTGTAACAACAATATGTAGCAAAAAAAAAAAAAAAAAAAAAAAAAAACGAAAATGCTTAGGCACTTAATAATAATAATGAGAAGTGGATCGCTCAGATCATGAATACCCTTTAGCCATGAAGATTTCTAATTCACTGGGGGAAAAAAAAAAAAAAAAAAAAGGAACAGACAACCAAAGCTTCAGCTTTATAGCTAGGTTTAAAAATATTTCCAGATGCTTATTGGTCCCTTAAGACATTTCTGAGGCTTGGGTCAAGTAGACCCAAGGCAGTAAGCTCCAATTTTTAATTTCCTCTCCATCTACAAACCCGTCAGGGCTTGGCTAACACGGTTTAACTACCAGAGCTCTCTGGCTCTGGGAACAGCTTCCCAGTCAAAGGAGCACAACAAAAAAAAGTGAACTTACAAAAGTGGAAGGTAAATAACTCTACGAATACAATATGAGCCCTGTGTTGGCAGAGACCTCAAGGAGACAGAAAGGTTGTTCCTGCTTTATATCCCCAAGTTATAAGATCCAAATGAAAACAACCACCAAGGTGGAAGGCACAAATACACACACCGATATTATGAGTCTCTTCCTTATGGTGTGTAAATTTAATTGTAGTGTAGACCAAGCACTTCCAGCACAAATTCAGCCACTGACATTGAACCTGGTGTCTCCGAAAGAACTAAGTACCAAGACAAATGGATCTCTAAAAGTAGCATCTCACACCACAGTTTTATTAAGTGCTATTACAGCCATGATTGACTACTGATATATGGGACATAATATTTTTTTATTAGACTGACGAGTATGACGAGAGAAAAAAAAAGAGCTTTTGAAGCTCTTTAACTCTGAAACACACTCAGGAAACTTCAGGATACACATGGATCTGAAATAACTGTTCTGAGTTTAGTCAAGTTAATTAATTACAGGGAAAAATAAAAGAATAATTAGCACCTGCAGAGCAGATGAATCACTTAGCCAAGGAGGAGCTGGGAGGACCATCAACCCTCGTAAGACTGCAGGGGTGGGCAAGAGTGACACCAAGAAACTAGCAGGTGGTGAGACATGAAGAAAACTGCAGTGTGTCATAAAAATAATGTCTCCACTGAGTTTTTTAATGCCCAGCAGATCCTTGGAGGTTAGTTTGTGGTCTTGGCTTTCAGAGATACACTGTAGGTCTATCACACAGAAGGATGGTAGCGATGGTTTTGCAAGAAACTACTCTCTCCAACCAGAACCCTTTCCCTTTTACATTGTCCCACTCATAAGCATCTTCAGGCTAAACCCAGAGCAATTACTACTCTGTTTTGTTTCTCCTTCAGACCCCAGGAAGCACTGACATGCCTGAAAGTATTTTTATTTTATATTTTTTACATGTATGCATACGAGTTGTTTCAATATAAGCCATTATTTCTCTTGACAAACCTTGCCTCATTTGCACTGTACACAAACAGCCTGAAGACAAACCCTTAACAAACTGTTTGCTGAAACGTGTATGACTTTCCCAGAGGAGGGAGGAGAGAGCAGGGCAAGGAGGAACAAAAGTTCATTTTACCAAAAACGGTGCTGCAAAAGAAATTTGGTGGAGAGGATGAAAGAGCACGAATTCCTGCCCCCAAAAGCACAGCCCGTGCCCCAGCTGCAAAACGCCAGCTCCCAAAGGCAAAAAAATCTGTGCGAAAAAGAAACTGTGCAAGAGTCAGAGAGTAGAGCAAAGCAGAAGGGGCAGGAAAATTCTTTGAAAAGAATCATTGCAACGCTGGAATTAAGTGTACAGCATAGCTGTACACAGCTCTACAGTCATGTTTAATGTCATTCCCCCCCCCCCAAAAAAAAAATGCAAACAGCCTTGCAGTCGACACTTGAGCACGGTAGTAATTCTTCACGTAGTGTTTGGCATCCTTTCGGTGCCCTGCAAAGCTGGGAACCATCTCAGCAGCAGAATTTTTTCTCTCCCTTTGAATATGTCAAGCAAAAAGAAACCTTGGTTCTATCATGGAAAAAAAGCTGGCAAAGCCTAATTATGCTTAAGAGCCAGGGTGAAAATAAAAAACACAAGCAAACAAACGGGTGCAGATGTTGCAGGAAACAAGTGGCTCGTTTCAATGCAGGCTCTTTCCCGCTTGCACTCTGCTTTGAAATGACCCCAGGGCAATAGGAGAGCTCTGGGACCTCTCCAGGAAAGGAGTCCCAAAGGGGTCCCCAGCCAACACCAGGCTGGCAGAGGAGGGAGCTCCATCACCCTTCCATGTAGCTCCCAGCACATGGCAGGACCCAGCAAGGGGAAGAAAACAGCCTTGTCTCTTTGCGTTCCTTACCGAATTGTCCTAAATTACTCCCCTCAAATTACAGGGGGAAAACAAGCCAAGAAATACTGGGCACAGCTCAAGATGGAGCCCAGTCACTGATGGCGAGGAGGATGGAGTGGCTTTAGCAGCAGGACACGTGTGATCGCATCAGCCAGCGTTGCTGCAGCTCCATGGATGAGCTGTTTTCCTTCCAGCAAAGGCTGAATGGTCCCAGGGAATGTCTCACTCCCTCCCTCCCTCCGCAAGAAAGGGGCAGGGGGGCAGTGGGGTTTAACCTCCACTGAGAAAAATCCTGAGGGCTGTGGAAGGTGACTTAAAAAAAGACCACAACAAAAACCCCCCAAGTACACTTCCCACGCAGCCAGGAATGGGATGAACTTTTTAAAGCAGTTCCCCCCAGCCCCGATACACGGCTAAGGGTCTGTAATGGGAAAGAAGCCATAAAAAATAATCACTGCATTCAGTTAAAATAAGAGTTGGATTTGGCTACGGCAGAATAAAGGTGGGAGAGGTATAATCTCCAGCAGGATTTGGACTCTGGCTGTTCCCGAGCCGAGCACATAAAAATGCTGATAAAAGTGTTGAAGCAGCTTTTCATTTTGTTGCAGCTGGACAGAGGTGCTGCAGTTTTTCTTTTATAAGGGTGTGGGAATCACATTCAATATATTTAATTTTGGGTCCTTTTTTTTTTTTGCCTTGCAAAGGGATACCTTCCTTAAAGTTCGATCTGCAGCAGTCTGGCCACTTGGGAAAGATGAAATCAAAGCTGCTTTTCAGTAATGAATAAAGCAGGCTGCAGGGAAAAGCTCAGCGTGAGCAGGTTTTCTTCTTTTCTTCATTCTTACACAACACAAGAGAGACCTGGGGAGGGGATTCAGCTTGTACCTTAAGATCTCTAAATGTAGGTGTCTACCTGAGGGTGGCTGAACTGCCGCTGTAGTCAACGAGGGCTCAAAAAGGTGCATGTGGTGCCATTTCAGATAACTTTATTTTCTGTGTTAATAGCATCCATGTGGGACTGGCAGATAGCACAGCATCTACGGGGGCTTTGCTCTCTAGAAGGGGATGATGTGGGACAACGGGACCTTTCCCTGCATCTCACACAGCCTGGGAGCAGGCAGCTGACACGAAGCTGATGACACCACTGGCCACAGCAGGAGCTCAGACCATCTGGGTCACACGTAGACACCTACACACAAATGCTGCAACGTAGGTGTCCTGATCTGCACGGTGAATCCCACCCCGAGGTCACCTGTAAGGAAGCTCCCGGACTGATTAGCTGTGATAGACAATGACATTTATAAGGGCCCTGGAGACACCCGCTGCTCAGATGTTGGTTGTGATGTTGCAGATCACCAGGTATTAATTGAAACATCTGTTAAACACAGAATCAAGGTTGGTGCCCCAAAGAAACCTATTTTTAAAAGACACCCGATAGATTTCAGCTTTACAAAGGAGACACAAAGTATTGATATTTTCCCCTCCAGACAAGAATTGTATTTTAATAGATTTTTTTTTTTTCCCCTTCCCTCTTGATGAGATGCAATTTCACAGGGATGAAGATTAAAAAAAACTATGGAGCTCATTCTCAGCTTCCCAAGTGTCAGGAGCAGAAGCATCCCTGAGCCCACTGCAAAAGCAAGAAGGGGATCATGGAGATCATGCAGCTCAGCAAAGAGAGTTGGGGTCTCCATACTCAGTTCCTTTGGTTTCTTATTGACTTTAAATCAATGCAAATCAATGAAACCAAGGTGTGACATCCAGAAAAATCAGCCCAGTAGTGAAATGCATCAGAAAATAAACCCAATTTGGTTCTGAGTCAGAAAATAATCCCAATTCCATTCTAAGACTTGAATTTAAATGCAAATGACAGAAGTGTAAGTCTCCACCTCCCAGCAGTGCAAACAGTGAAATGAATGGTTAGTGACTGCCCTGGGGGTGAGAAATCTACCTAATGTGACTAATGGAGGAGTTTAAGGCTGTTAGCAAACACTGTTTCAGTTGACTGGAAAAGTGACTTTGTTAATGCAAAGTACATCAGGGTCTCTAAAATTCATGTACAGCTCAGAAGCTAAAATAGGTCTTTACATCCTGGAAATACTATACATATATATTTATAAAAGTGAGTGCTGTAGATAAAATCTGGCACAATAAACCGCCAGTAAAGCAGCACTAATGCATGTTTTCCAGCCTTAAGCAACGCAAACCACACAGCCCTTCACGCAAAAACATCCCTAAATTCACTTTATAAAGCGACCATCTGAAAACTAATGGACTGGGTTCTGATGTCACCTACACTAATAACTTCATACCGGGGCTCTGCATTGACTTCAGGGCACCTCATACGCCTCGTGTCCTCACAACTGATGGATGAGGGTGGGGGGAAAGAATATCAGAGGCAAGGACCATTAACAGCAAAGAACTATCACACCTGCTTCCTCCTCTTAACCTCACTTTCCAGCGGGTCAAGCCGTGTTCACATCGGCTATTTATATTTGTGCAGATTGGCAATTATTAAACAGAAGTGCTCTTGCTATTATAGCTCTTCCCTCATTAGGGTTTATGCATGAGGCTAAGCAGTTTAAGAGTGATTTGTAGCAAAGCTAATAGCCAGTAGATGCTCCTAATAAAGCTGAAATTTGAGGACAGGAAAATCTCAGTACTTTGTTAACAACAGCCTTATCAGAAAGAAACTTGGCACTTTTATTTACATCTCCAGAAGCCTTTAGGTTTTCTTAAAACCCAGTGCTGAAGAACTCTGGTATCGCCCCATTCAACAAATAAAAGACCTATATAACGATGCTAGGAGCATCCAGCAACCAGTGGCTTCAGGGAGCCCATCTTCTCTCAAGTACTGAGTATTAATGAATGAACTCTCCCTGCCTTATGGGTCTTGTAACGTAAAAGGTGAAGCTCGTGCCCGGACAAATGAATCATCTTGGAGAAATCCCTGGTGGTCAGGCATGAAGCCAAGCAAGCTGCAGGTTGCTCCAAAAGGGAATGGTGACAAGAAGACCGCTCACAAAAATCACAGAATCTTCTAGGTTGGAAGGGACCTTAAAGATCATCTTGTCCAACCATCAACCTCACTTGGACAAAAAATAGACACCCGCACAACAAACAAAAAGCATCACCATCACTAAACCATCCCTCCCAGCACTACATCAACCTGTCTTTTGAACACCTCCAGGGATGGTGCCTCAACCACCTCCCTGGGCAGCCCATTCCAGTGTCTGAGAACCCTTTCGGGGAAGAAATTTTTCCTACTATCCAGCCTGAACCTCCCCTGGGGCAACTTGAGGCCATTTTCTCTTGTCCTGTCGCCTGTGACTTGGGAGAAGAGACCGACCCCCACCTCTCTACACCCTCCTTTCAGGGAGTTGTAGAGAGCAAGAAGGTCTCCCCTCAGCCTCCTCTTCTCCAGGCTGAATAACCCCAGCTCCCTCAGCCTCTCCTCATAAGACCTGTGCTCCAGACAGCCTTCCCCAGCCATGCACAGGACCTCTCTGCAATGGCATTAGCCGTGTTCTCTCTGGGTGGAGGCCAGTTTGATGGCTGGCATCACTTCCCTGCCCCTCTCGTACCTCAAAACCAATGGCCTGATTTTTCTTCCACTGCAGTCCTCTGGGATCTCATTTTCAGAGGTGAAGACATCTCCCCTCTGGGCTCAGTTCCCTCCCTCAAAAATGAAACTGTGAGAGCTCATGACTTCTGGAAAACATCGTGGAAGGGAGGGAACAGTGAAACAGCAAGTGCTCAGCACTCACCGAGGGAAACATTGCCCAGCTGCACGTGGCAGGATGACAAATGAGTACCACAGCACAGGAAGACTCGGCAAGACTCACAGAGGGAGGAGAATGTTCTTCTTCTGATACAGAAGAGAGAAAGTTGGTGAGACAAGAGAATGTAGCTATATTTAATCACACAACCTTTCCTGGGCATTGGAAGACCACATATCCACTTCCACTGAGCCAGCACGATGCAGCAGAGATCCCATTCCAGCAGTGCAATGACACTGCCACGCTTCTGCTGACTTGGTCTGAGGGCAGGATGTGACTTACCATGTTCTCAGAACCAAGCAAAGTCCTTCTCCTCACCAGAACTTGAGTAACGGTTTTCATTCCACACAGATAATTTGACTCCTTTCCTGCACTTGAACCACAGATGCCACGCTGAGTGTGACAAATCTCCACCAAGTGCACTCAGGTCTGACTTTAAAAAAAAAATAATCATCTCATCTTGGCTCTCATTGATCTACAGAGCGTCTGGTGCCCTTCCTCAGACTGCCAATAAATGGGACACTTGATGCTGAACAGGAAGATATTCTTCCTGTCCTTCCTCCCTCGCTTCTCCATCTCCAACAAAGATTCCTGTCTACAAGCTACCCCAAGCACCAGGTGACTTCCCATCCTACCAGACTCTAAGTGAGCGTATGATGTGTCAAATGGAAGATTGACTTCCACAAGATACCAGTTTTTCCAGTTGTTTCTGCTGATGACCATCTGGTGAAGGTGAAAGGAAAAAGCTGTATTTTTTTTTTCCCCTGAAAAATAAGAGGAACTCTGTATATTTGCTATTTCCAAGACAGCCTTGAAGCCGGTGCCTGAGGAGAGCCGAAACATCTCTTCATGACACCAGTCCCATCACTCACTCATGCCCCAGTTGCCCATTTGCAAAACATACAGAGCACCTCCCTGCTTTGCATCCACCAACTCCTGTAACTCCTCGTGGGTTAAGCGAGAAGAGACAAATAGGACTCAGAAAAGCCATGCCGCTGCGAAACGATGAAAACAAGAACAAGATGTACCAGCAGCCTCACAAGGCAGCACTGGATGGACTCATCACACCCCTACTTTGCATTTTGAGCCGGTGCAGCCCTCTGGCTGTCACACCACACAGCGGGAAGGAGTTTGAAGCAGAATATATTTAAAGCAATATAAAAAGAGGGGGGGGGGGAAAGAAATAACATATACATATCCACCCAAATTCACAAGCTAAGCAGCTTCCTCTGTCCGTGGTCCCATCTGCCTCCTGATGCTGAAAATTTAGCAATTATCCCTCTTTTTTCAAAAAACACCCCGGTGGACTCACACCCTTTTAAGATACACCGCTGTTCCCCTTCCCATCTGGTTCTCCAGGGTTTTCCCACTGGAGACAAACCTCTGCAGGGAGGGTGTGATAATTAGGGTGTGAATCCCCCCGCTGACATGCTGGTGGGCAAGAGAAACACACTGTTGGAAACAGCCTTAAATAGTCCACCTAGCATTTTTTTTCCTCAGATTCTCTTTTTTTTTGCCTATTTTGCTCTTTCGCCTTGTTATGCCCTAAATAAGAGTTTCTAAAATATGCATACTGCTGAAAACACGTAGGCTGAAAACTTTCAGCATTATAGAGAGGCCATGAGACTTTCAGAGCTACCCAGATACGGGGTTGGGCAACAGGTTCTCCTGGATAGCTTTAAATAAAGTCAGTCATGCGTTTATACGTGTATAAATTTAATAAATCGTACACCCAGTAATGCAGGGAGGTTTTGTGACAAGGCCTTTGTTAAACACAAGTTGTCATTGCTAAAAGATCTTTGTGTTGGATACAGGAATAAGGCAAAAGGATTCCAGCAAGGACCTTGCCTCTTTGCCAAATACATTGATTATTTCATTTTAAACGTACTTAATGTCACTTCTCAAATTCTCAGTCAATGACAGGGTGAAACAGATGCAGATACAGCTGAAATAGTTGTCCTGTGAGCTTGAATTTAATTGTTTGGGGTTTTTTGTTTGGTTTTGGTTTTTTGTTTGGTTTTTTTTTTAACAATGCTCCTGTTTCCAACATTTACACCCTGACACTTAAAGGATCCAATCTGAGTGTTTTATTCCTTTCCACCATGTGTCTACTTCATGGCTGGGGCAGAATAAAACCCTGAAGGAAAGCACAAATTACACCAGCTGGACAGGCTAATTCAATAAGCTTCAGTCTGAAGGAATCCAGAAAGAAGGAATCTCCAAAACTCATTTCCGAGACACATTGAAAAAACCAAATAATAGTCCAACTTATATCTCTCCAGGCCAGATTGTCTTAGTTACACCCTTGAAAAGGTGAACTGACCCACTAGTACCTAAAAGGGATTATTCTGGATTTACACCACGCGCCCTCCACCACCACCTTCACCATTTTTCTTCAAAATGTTAAGAGCTGAGCACAGCAGGAGGCAGGGCTCTGATGAGCATGGGCTGATGAACGACAGCAAATGAGATTTGCCCCATTCCCTTTTTTTCCACGTTTGTAGATCACAAGAGGCCGAGGTGAAAGTTTATAACAGCAATTAGAAACCACATGGCTGCAAGAGTTTTATAGCACTGAATTTCTCTATCGGCCGATTGTTCTCGTTCAAAGTTTTTCCAAGGACGTACCAATAAAAAATTATCACAATAAATTATAAGAAAAAAAAAAACAAAACACAAAAACACCCTCTGCTGAGCCATCGTAGGTCCCAGAGTCAGGTTGTTAACAATCCCAGAGTTACTTTTGCTTTAAAAATGAGCACCGAATTCTAGGTATAAACTGAGAAACAAGAACAGCAGGGATTTTCTCTAGCATTAAGGCACTTGGGTATTAGTCACCTTGCAGATCAGCACTGATAAGGAACATGTGAATCTCTTTAACCCACTGGTATGAACCAGGTCCCAGGAACATTAACAGAATGAAAGAACAAGCAAGCAGCCAAGGGTTCCATGAAACCAAGGGCAAGGAAGTGAGATAAAGTCCGAAACCACAGGATAATAAAAGGGTTGAAAAGGAACCAGTACAGGATTACACCTGGGGCTGTGCCTTGCTGTTGTCCCAAAGCTTGAGGGGTTTGCTGTTTATTGATAGCAACGCTCAATGCAAGAGCAACAGCATAAGGGTCCACCTCTGCCACCACTTGTACGTTGAACTTCAGTAGGCTGCGTGACTTAACTTTCTCCAGAATCTGGCCCCAGAGGACCTCTTCATGCCAACAGCATTTAAAGAAATGGGATTTTTGCCACGGGCTTCAGTGGAAGTGAGAGTTGGAGCAGCTCCAGAAACAGATGGGAGCACTGCCCCCTTCTCATTTCCCCAGCTCCAGCCCCGGACGTGAGCTATTTTGGATCTTCCCTAAAGCAAAATCCGTAGAATTCCAAGAACTAATTGCCTGGTAATTTTTTTTTAAAATACTTTAAACCATTTTCCCAGCCTGGTCTTCCTCAAAGAAAGTCTTTGGTGATGCAGATGGCTGGGTGGCTCATGGTGACAGCCAAAAAAATTGAAATAAGGCCATTTGTCTCAAGAGATAAAGGGAGAGGGAAGGAAAGATGAGTGATGCAGCGCCAAATTTGGGTTACCTTCCACCCTCTGAGGCTCAGCTTGGTTAATCTGATTCTGCTCGTTGGGGATCGGAGTGGCTTTGCCTGAATCACTCTCACCAGCCAAACAGAGCATCAGAAGCAACTTACAACCAAGTACCAATGGTGAACCCTAGCTCCTGTGGGCAACCTCCCCCAACCCAACAGGATGCTGCTGAGGCTCTCTCACCTTCCAAAGAGAGAAAAACAAGCATAGGAGAAGATTAGAAGAGGGAAACAGCACCCAGCATCCAGCCAGCACCCAATTTCCCCCCCACCCCAGCCTGGCGAATAAAAACGGGAGATCTCCACAGAAATCATACGGTGTGAGGAAACAAGACAGAAGAGTGAAGCTTCAGTGAAACGTGCAGAAGCCTGTGTCTGGACTGTTTGCACAGTGCACACGTGTGTGTGTGTGAGTGTGTGCTCACAGACACATCGCCAGGAGAAACAATCCCGTTTGCTAATTGTAGGCTGTGCTACGAGCCGTCTGCGGCCGGGGGAGGAAACAGCACTGCCCCAATCAGGGACCTGCGAGCGTGCAAATCACAACCAGAAGGGACACGGCAGCCAGAAAACTTCATCCTTCGCTCCCAGCTTCTGCTCTCTTCCTCAAAACAGTGCATCCACGTGAGGTTTTAGTGTCGGAGAGCGGCACTTTGCCGAACTTCTCTATGTGTGACAGCTCTTCAACCAGGGGAAGGTCCCATCCGAGAGCCCCCTGCCCTATTGCTGAATTGCAGCTGGGAAATTTCATCCCGTTATCCCTAGCTTTGATTTTTTGTTTTTTTTTTTTTTTTTTGAATTTTTTTTTGGGGTGGGGAGAGCTTTGCACGAAACAATCAAGCTCCCGGAGAGAAACCAAAGCAAACCGAAAGCCCTTCTGCAAACCCGAAATGACAACGAAACCGAGCGCCGGTCCTGAAATAGAGCCCTAAAACCCCAAAGTGAATTTCTCCAGCTCAAGAAACCCTCTCGCTCTCCAAGAGGAGCCGCACCTCGACCAAAAAGACACTCAAGGGATTTTCTATATTATAGCGGGGGGGAGAGGAAAGCCAACGCAGATCCACCTGCCTTAAACCAACAGCGCTCTCAAAGTTGCCCAAAGTTTGCCCGAGGCTAAAGCGCTAAATGGAAGGGAGCGGGCGCCGGGGGTGGTGGGGAGAAGCCGGTACCGCGGGTGCGGAGCTGGGTCGCGTAACGTCCCGCCGGGAGCACTCACCGAAGAGAGGAGGCAACCGAGCAAAGGCACCAAGACACCCAGGACCGAGTACTCCATGCTGTCAGCGCCGGAGCAAACCCCAAACTCCCGGTGGTGCTGCGGAGGAAGAGGAGGAAGAGGAGGAGGAGGCTGCGGGAAGCGCGGAGCTCCGCTCCCGGCACCGGCCTGAGCGCATCCAAGGAAAGAGGGAGGGAGGGAGGTAAGGAGGGAGGTGGGAAGGAGACGACACCACCAACCCCTGCTCCGCACCGCACCGCACTGCTCCGCTGGAGCCGGCCCCGCCACCGCCCCCGGCCGCCTCCCTGCGCGGGGCGGGAC
>NW_015090864.1:2474262-2653596 GCF_001431845.1 Calidris pugnax
CCTTTTTTTTTTTTGCCTATTCTTTCCTTCTTTTTCTTTTGATTTCCCTCTTTTTCTCTCTTCCCTCTTTCTTCTACCTTTCTCTCATATTTCTTATTTTTCCTTTTCACTGCTTTCCTCTTTTCCTTCTCTCCTCTCTTTCTTTCCCTTTTCCCATCTTTCTTTTTTTCTTTTCCCCTTGTATCCTTTCTTTTTCTTTTTTTTTTTCTTTTTTTTTCTTTTTTTTTCTTTTTTTTTCTTTTTTTTATCAGGCTTGCCCACTTTTTTTCACCTTTCCACCTTTCCCCTCCCTTTTTTTCTTCCCCCTTCCACTTTTTTCTTTTGCCTTTTTCTGTCATTTTCTTCTTGCTTCCTTTGCTAATTTCTCTCTTTTTCACCTTTCTTTTCTTTATTTTACATTTTCCTCTTCACCTCCCACCTTTTATTTATCTATCTATTTATTTATTTATTTTTCTTTCCCTTTTTCCATCTTTCTTTGTTTTTTCCCCTTGTATCCTTCCCCCCTTTTTTTCTTTTTTTTTCCATTTCCTTCTTTTCCCCTATTTTCACCAGTTGCCCCATTTTACCGCTTGCCCACTTTTTTTCACCTTTCCACCTTTCCCCTCCCTTTTTTTCTTCCCCCTTCCACTTTTTTCTTTTGCCTTTTTCTGTCATTTTCTTCTTGCTTCCTTTGCTAATTTCTCTCTTTTTCACCTTTCTTTTCTTTATTTTACATTTTCCTCTTCACCCCCCACCTTTTATTTATTTATCTATCTATCTATCCATTTATTTATTTATTTATAAATCATTGCAACGGGCTGGATAGAAACCAAGGCTGAGGAAAGCAGCAAAGCTTGACTTTCCATTTTCACCCACTAGCACTATGGGATTCCTCCAGCTTCAGAGCAAGAAGTTTGCAGAACCACAGAGATACAAAAACATCTCACCTCTGCAGCAGTGCCTGGGACTCCCTGTGGTGTTTGGCCCTGAGAGGGTGATGGGAAGGGGTCTTGTTAGTAGGGGTAATAGTTAGAGGCACAGGAGATGTCCCAATATTGCCCTGAGCTCTACAAGTGGATTGGGTTGTGCTGGGAAAGTGACCCAGCGCTGCTGGGAGAGGAGAGGAATGGTTGGTTGGGGCATTTGACTTCTTCTGAAAGCTGCTTTGTTGGAAGGGGTTAGATGGACCAAAGTTTTGCAAATCCCAACCTGATTCAGTAAATCTCTGTGTCCTCTCTCTGTCCTTCTCCCCAGAAGAAGAGAGAAAAGTTGCAAGGTGCAGGTCAGTGACGTGACATTTCTGGATTTCTCATTTTGGAAGAACAGCTCATGACCAGCTTGACCTGCATTTTTGATGCAAGTGCAGCAATCCCTCCCCTCTCCAGCACGATGTGGAGCATTTCACTTCGTATTAAAGGCAATGCTTTTTTCAACATAAAAGAAGCCACAGGTATAGGCTTGTGTGAAAACCCAAATGATTCCCATAAATAAAGCTAAATATAAGAGAAATAATATCCTCCTTGCTGTTCTTTTCTCTGCAATCCTGCTAGATTTTCAGGCTTAAACAGATGGACAGATTTGTTGCCTTTTAAACCACCTGCCAAAGAGAGAAAACAAAATCCTCGTATTTGGGAGGCCCTGGAGACAGCTCCCTAATTCCAGGCTGTTCAATTTACTGACATGACCAGGAAACCTGCCATTTTTAGGGAAAAGGCTTAAGTTATATCCAGTCTCTAGCTTTCTTTAACAAATTGCTTAAACATTCACTTTTTAAAGATAAAGTGCAAAGGATGAGAAAAAACAGTTTAGTATCCTTTTTTTTTCTCTCTTTATGGAAAGATTTGTGCTTTTGTGAGTATCTGAAGGACTTTTTTTTCCCCCTTTTCTTTTGCATGTGATGTGAAAAATCCCAGTCCTATCTCTTGTTTCTCATTGTAGGTCTGATGGTGGCTTCTAATTGCCAGTGTAAAAGGAGGGACAAGATGTTAATTACATCAATTAGTTGTAGAACGATTTGAACACGCAACAAAGCTATATAAAGCTCAGTTTGGATCGTAAAATGACAGGGGAATGGCCAATTAGCTGGTCACTGCATCTTGCAGATAATAATAGCCACTTTATCTTTGCTTATTTCATTTATTCATGCAGCCTGAATGCTTCAGTAGCCTGGTAAGGACAGATTTCCCTGGGTGGGGGGAGAGGTGAAGGTATTGGCAGATGTTGCTCTCTAGTTTCTTTGCAGAGAATGAATCTGAAGGTTTTGTTTCATGTGATTTTACAAGAAAAGTCTCAACCACTTTTGAACGGGACATTTTGCCCCATGGACTGCGCTGGATGGAGGTCCAGGTAGCCCCATGTCCTGTAGGCATCAAGTGAACTCCATGGTGCTGGGAGCAGTCCTTGTGTTTGATTTGAACTCACCTCCTGCTCGTTTCAGCCCATACTTCCAATTCTCACACTGCCAGTGACCACACATTCCTTTCTCCATGTGGCTTAAGATTTTGGATCGGTCCCTCTTTTGCAGGCTGAAAACCCTCATGCTCTCTGCCCTGGAGCACATGCCATACCTTTGGCATCCTTTTTGCCTTCTTCTGTACCTGTTCTTGACCCTGTGTCTCCTCTCTGGGACGAGGATGGAAGCCAGAAGGATTCAAAATATTGGTGCGCTGTGGTTTTAGAGCAACATTGTGATGGTCATGGTTTAAACCTTTATTTTTGGCCTTAGGTGGGTGGGGACAGGAGCATTTCTAAGAATTAAATTGACGCACTGACGTATTAGAATATGGAGACGTATTTCCCCCAAAGGATGGTTCCATTTTGAGTCTACCTCTGTGTAAATCCATCAGATGTGTTGTGGGAGATGTTGCTCATTAGCTTCACTTCCCATTAAACTTCACTGAAGTTCAGCTGCCATTTTGCTGTGCTGCTGGGAGGTTGGTGCTCGTTCCACTGTCTCCCTTCGACACGTACCTGCCAAAGATTTTACAACACTTCAGAACCGTGCCGTGAGGTTGGAAGGGTAGTAGCCACTTGGTGTTGGACAGGCTCTTTGCAAATAGATTGTTGTAGCAGATTAGGAGGCATTTTTCTCTCATCTGAGCCATGAACAATTCAAGAAACAATTTGAGACCTAACTCCTCGTCACATCAGTAGCAACACAATTATTTCAGTCATCACTGTCTTGCCCTTGTGCACCTTTTCTGTGGCTGCCTTACCTTATTTCCATTATTTAACCCAATTCTTAAGGGTAATTAACATCTGAGCTGAGGTATCCATCATAAAATGGCTTGTCTTTCTGGATATTGCTTGGATACTATATGAATATACAAAATTTTGGTGAAGACTAATAGTAGTAAATAAAAGCAAATGGGGCATTTCCTCTACATGTTTTTCCCTTCTCTGCCCCTGGCAATCAGAAATACAAAGACTATTAACAGTAGTGTCTAGAAGGACAATATTTAAAAGCTGATTCATGCAGCAGTTCGCTGAAGGCTGGATTTGCTGTTCTGTGCCCTTGGGGTTATGTTCCCCATTTAGCTTTCTCTCCAAACCCAATACAGTGCATCTGTTCTGCTTTCCACTCTGTGACTTTCTTTAAATAAAGCAACAGCATCACATTCCGTAAACAAACTGTGAAATACATTTCCATGTATTCTTTGCATTGGGATTAGAGACAAGAAAACATTTACTGCGTTGTTTTGCAAACACAACAATTACATCCACCTACAAGACTTCATTATTTGCAAAATGTAGCGTAAACAGTTGCTGGTTTCCTGTGTTTTAATTCTCCTTTTTTATCAATTAGTAGAGGAAGACTTTCAAGTTTGGTGGTCTACGGTTGTTTTGGGTTTTTTTATTCCATTTCCCCCCCTGGATTTTTTTTTTAGGTCTCCCCTAATTTATATCAATGCATTGGACCAGGCCTTGAGCTGGTTTAACCCATATCTCTCTCTGCTGCTATGCAGAGAGAGCTCTCCATTTAGTCCAAATATTTATCCAGTGCAATCTCCCACTTAAATGTCATAATGAATAAATTAATTTAGCAGCCTGAATTTTCAAAATTAAGTTTTGTTGATCTGTGCACCCATTTCTGCCAAGAAGTACAGGTGTTCACAGCTATGACCAACTGAAGAGATTCAGTAGGACATCTTGTTTGTAAACCTGCTGGGACAATTAGCCAGTTACTTTCCAAGTCCCTAATTGCAAAAGGAGAGATCTCAATACCTTCCTTAATTGAGAGCAAAATGCACTCCACAGAGCAACACCAGGAATGGAGAAAGTGAAATATTTCATTCTCCAATTTATTAATGAAACTTGGCAGGTGAGTTATTTAAATTTAAGTAGCTTCATGAGAAGATGTTGGGTACTAAATGAAACTTCATTAGGAAAAAAAAAAAAAAGGATAGCAAAAGGCAATGGCTGTTAGCTGAAAGCAGGAAAATTTGAAAGAGGAATGAGACCTCTCACCTCCTCAAATTAATGGAGGTGAGTAATGATCAAGAAAACCTCCACTCAATTTAACGTTCTCCATCTCTTTCTGTTTTTGCATGATGGCTGGATGCCTTTCAAGGAAGATGGGCTCAGGACAGGGTGGCTGAATGAAATATGATGACCTGAGAGCTGCATGAGCATGGGCTTTATCAGACCCTTCTAAGCTTAGTGAATGGATGCAGTTTAATTAATTCTGGATGCTTAAAATTTAAATATTGCCACTTGAGCACATTTTGTCTAATCTATCTTGCATTCTTTGGGCTGAAGTGATTTGTGCTCTGGACTCTATTGACTATATTGACAAGATCTCTACTGACTGAAGGGATTTTTTTATGACAAGCATGAAATATAGGTGTTTGTAGGTACACATCTACAGTCACCACTTTAAGTCAGCCTATATCCCTAAAAACTTTTTGCTGAATTATTTTCTTGGCAGATATGAACAGCTGATGAGGTGTGATTCAGTGTAGGTAGGGCTCCAAACACCCAAACGAACCTGACTTATCTCTGTCACAGTACAGATTACTCTGTCCCAAGCCCAGCAAAAAGAGTTAAGAATCAAGGCCATGGCACTTCAATAAAAAAATATTTCATGTATGTACAGGGAGATATTATGTTATGGTGAAAAAGCTTTCAAAAGCAAAGAAAGATAAACAAGGTGCTAAAACTGAAACGAGCTGTCTAATGTATTTGTATACAGTTGTCAGCTTTATGAACGGTCCATAAAATATATATCGTGAGCCCCTTTTATAGCTTACATATAACTATCAAGATCAGAGAAGTTAAAACAACTGAAACACTAACCAGTTGTTTCAGTGAATGAGTGATGAGACTGGATGTAGGAAAACCACATTTGATTTGATGGTGTCACGAGAGCAATTGCACAAGCTAAAAATACTGGGAAGGGCCAGATTTTCAGCTGGTGTAAATCAGCCATATCATATAATTTCATACCATACCATATCATATCCATGGGATTTTATTGGGGTTTTTACCATCTAGAGGTCTAATCCTCTGAATATAGATCATACTAAACTTTTACTAAAACAATACCGCACTATGAGGTTATTAACAATTATTATTAATTTTTATATCTGTATTATTTTAGTGCCTGCAGCCTCCAGCTGTGAGTCAGGATTACACTGTACCGTACTAAAGTTGAAGAAAAAGGTTTCATTCTCCCAAGCTTATATCAGTAAAATGCAAGGTACAGAAGGTGGGCTCATGCTCAGTGAGGCAGTACTATCAGGGTGATAGGTTATAATGATAGGTTATAAGTTACAACATTGTTTCCTGGTCTGTTCTCATATTTAATTTTTTTTCTGACTGAAGAATATACAAACAGCTTATTGTCCTTTTAAAAGTTATGAGTTTTGAGTGGTATAAACCACACTTTGGTTGGAAGCACTATGAGTACAGGCATAGGTGCAGTTAAGTCCTCTAATCTGTTGTATAAATGTTTATTGAGGTCTTCAACTTGTCACTGGGATTCACTTTTTTGTGAGTAGAGCAGAAGACTTAACCCTTAGGATCCCAGTAAATGAGACCATTTAGGAAAGGGACACAGAGAAATATTGCAAGCTTTGATTAAGACAGAGAATTTAATCATAACACTACATTCAGTTTACACGCAAATATAGCAAACATCACTTGCCATGCCTGAGTTCCACCACCAGGAAAGACTATGTTTTTTGAGAACGTGTACTCTCCATTCTCCTACCTTAATTATGATCTTAGTTCTAAATACTTTCTCTGTAAAGAATCTTTCCTCCACTTACCATCTTCTTTAAGTTCTCTCCAAGCATCAACCCCTTGCTGCATAAATAGATGTTATCCACAAAGGTTCCTTAAAGGCAAATCTTCCACCTTTGGAGCAGAAATGTTATTCCTGGTTGTGAGCCCAACCATCTAGAGCATTGCAAATGGTTCCAATCAGAGCCCTGAGAGCAAGGGAGCACTGGAAGGCTCCTTCCCTCTTGCAATGAATGATGAGCTCCACCTGCTTCATTTTATATCAAGGAGGTGAATGGAGCTTCAAGTCAATGGAGCCTCAAAAGAGATTCAGCAAACAAAATGTCTGTGTGAGATGAGCTGCATTGCTCTCCAGGCTCCATTGACTGGACTGACCAGCTCTCCACTGACTGCTCTGGGACTTTAGATAGCTAAGTGTCAATCCTGAGATGCAGGTGCCTGGGTCTGAAACTAAATCCCTAAGGCGTTCAGTGATTTTGGTTGTTCTGAGAGTCAGAGGAGCAGATTTGGATGGTCTCTGTTCATCTTCTATGTCTCTGTGGAGAACAAAGAACTCTGAACTAACCACCTGGCTAGCACAGCAGCACAGTTCAGTGGGGTGTAGCCCTGTGTGAAGATAGTACTGTGGCCCTAGGAGAAACCTAAAGCAAGTTGACTACCATCCAACAGGCTCAAACCTTCTTCCCTTTCTGTCCCCAACGCCATCCAACAGGCTTAAAAGCTCAAACCTTCTTCCCTTTCTGTCCCCAACTGTCCCTAACAGTTACCCAGTGAAGAAGTTCTCCTAGAAATCTCCACCTGTCCGATGACAGCCTCATAAAGCTGCGGGAGTAGCAGAGGTGGATACGAGCAGAACATGAAACATCTGAAGAGCATGAGCAGAATATTCCAATTAAAAGGATCTACTTGATACAAACAGACTACAATCTTGTCCTTGGTCTCTGGGGCAAGGGCAAATTATCCAGCTCCTGTTGCTCACCTCACTCTGTAAGCTAAAGATAGTAATAATTACCTACCAAACTCCCAGGAGAGTTAAGGATTAATTGCTTCATAGTACTCAACATTTATTTTCACACAATCAATGCCACTGGGAGCAGAAAAATAAGCTTTGCAATTACTATTACATATCCACAGGGGAGCATTCGCTCATGAAGTACTTGGATATACAGTTTTCCTAAAAATAATTAAAAAAAAAAATCTTATTTATGTTTGCACAGAAAAAGAGAAACTCTTTGAGCTCAGGAAGAAGAAAAAAAAAAACCCGCCCTATGCAAACAAACGAGCAAGAACTTTCTCTGAACTCAAGATGGCAGTCTGCTGGAAATAGAATGAATTAAGGTGAGTAGAAACCCATGCATTATTAAAACAGCTCTATTTACACTGGGAACATAGTAAAACCGCTCCAGGGTACGTGACATGCTAAAGATGTGGAGGAAATGGGGTGCCTGCCTCTCCCTCACTACTTAGAGCTTTGCAGAGCAAAGGACGAGAGAGGAGGCAATAATGGCAGCACTATGTGTACAGAAAGCTGATAAGCAAAATACCTGGCATCACTCTAAACATATTTCTTCAGATAAACTGTGTCCAGGGGAGGTAGGTTTCGTCCCAGGTTGTGGCCACCATGAAGAAGCATTTTTCTCTAGCAGAGAAGAGTCTGGCAACAGAAGCCCCACGAAGCAGGGCACCCAACTTCTTGATTGACACCAGAGATTATGAAAGCTTAAAGGTTGGGCTAACACATGATGCTCTAGAGACTGAGATAAAGGCTCCACCTTATCATTAAGAGGACGTGACAGAGCTGATGCTTTTGTGGAGGAGGCAGGAAATGGAACATTTTACACAGCCTGGTCGAATGCATCACAGAGCTGCTCTGTGCAGAATTTGCTGTTGGTGTCCATAGATCAAACCCCAAAGAGTTTCTGATTGGGTGATAAGAACCTCTGTGGCCAGTATCAGGAACTATGTTTAAGACCTTACCCGCTGAAACTAGGAATTCCTACTCTCTACCTAATTTCTGTGATACATGTGGGTTTATGTTGTAAATAAATGTTGCAAGTCATGGTGTAAACTGCCAAGTGTGATACATAGTGAATAATAGATTCAGAGCTCTTTCAAGCTCTCTGTTTGTACTGGTTCTCCAAGATACCAGCACTGTCCCTAACAGTTACCCAGTGAAGAAGTTCTCCTAGAAATCTCCACCTGTCCAATGACAGCCTCATAAAGCTGCGGGAGTAGCAGAGGTGGATACGAGCAGAACATGAAACATCTGAAGAGCATGAGCAGAATATTCCAATTAAAAGGATCTACTTGATACAAACAGACTACAATCTTGTCCTTGGTCTCTGGGGCAAGGGCAAATTATCCAGCTCCTGTTGCTCACCTCACTCTGTAAGCTAAAGATAGTAATAATTACCTACCAAACTCCCAGGAGAGTTAAGGATTAATTGCTTCATAGTACTCAACATTTATTTTCACACAATCAATGCCACTGGGAGCAGAAAAATAAGCTTTGCAATTACTATTACATATCCACAGGGGAGCATTCGCTCATGAAGTACTTGGATATACAGTTTTCCTAAAAATAATTAAAAAAAAAAATCTTATTTATGTTTGCACAGAAAAAGAGAAACTCTTTGAGCTCAGGAAGAAGAAAAAAAAAAACCCGCCCTATGCAAACAAACGAGCAAGAACTTTCTCTGAACTCAAGATGGCAGTCTGCTGGAAATAGAATGAATTAAGGTGAGTAGAAACCCATGCATTATTAAAACAGCTCTATTTACACTGGGAACATAGTAAAACCGCTCCAGGGTACGTGACATGCTAAAGATGTGGAGGAAATGGGGTGCCTGCCTCTCCCTCCCTACTTAGAGCTTTGCAGAGCAAAGGACGAGAGAGGAGGCAATAATGGCAGCACTATGTGTACAGAAAGCTGATAAGCAAAATACCTGGCATCACTCTAAACATATTTCTTCAGATAAACTGTGTCCAGGGGAGGTAGGTTTCGTCCCAGGTTGTGGCCACCATGAAGAAGCATTTTTCTCTAGCAGAGAAGAGTCTGGCAACAGAAGCCCCACGAAGCAGGGCACCCAACTTCTCGATTGACACCAGAGATTATGAAAGCTTAAAGGTTGGGCTAACACATGATGCTCTAGAGACTGAGATAAAGGCTCCACCTTATCATTAGAGGACGTGACAGAGCTGATGCTTTTGTGGAGGAGGCAGGAAATGGAACATTTTACACAGCCTGGTCGAATGCATCACAGAGCTGCTCTTGCTGCAGAATTTGCTGTTGGTGTCCATAGATCAAACCCCAAAGAGTTTCTGATTGGGTGATAAGAACCTCTGTGGCCAGTATCAGGAACTATGTTTAAGACCTTACCCGCTGAAACTAGGAATTCCTACTCTCTACCTAATTTCTGTGATACATGTGGGTTTATGTTGTAAATAAATGTTGCAAGTCATGGTGTAAACTGCCAAGTGTGATACATAGTGAATAATAGATTCAGAGCTCTTTCAAGCTCTCTGTTTGTACTGGTTCTCCAAGATACCAGCTTTCATCCAGCTCTGGCTTTACCAGCTGTGGACAAAATCTCCAAAACTTCTGAAATGGGGCTCGCTGGGACCCTGAAACTGGGTTTGAGAAGTCTGAACTGCCACATTTGTCTCAGCAGGAATTAAAGTGGAAAAAGATGGCACTTCAAAAGCGAGCATTGTTCATTGCCTGCATGCTGTTAATGAAGATCTGCATGGCCCATCCAGCTGGTGGGGACATGGTGAGTGCCGGAGCCCTGAGGGGTCTGGCAGAGCCCTGGGGGGACACTGGACTCTGATTTATGGGCAACCAGACCCTGGGAAGGAGGTGGAGAGCAGGAGTCAGTGCCCAGCAGAGCATTTGTGGCCACACTGCAGAACACTATTTTATTTTTTTAACACCTACTAGGCTGAGTCACCTTCTATTTTCCGAGTTCAGCCCCAGCATAAGGAAAGGTCGAGCTGGCATCCAAATGGACACTCATGGTGATTTATCTGTCACAAGACCTCCTGCAAATTTTAATTTTTTAATTTTCTACTCCTTTTCCAAAATGACCGGCAAACTCAGCCTGCCTTCATTCCCCTCTTTGGCATGCAAAGAGGGAGATCTTTGGTCTCAGCAGACAACGGCCTTGGTCTTTTCAGCTGTGTTCAAGTCAATTGCTTGCCCAGGACTGGTAGGCTCAGTTGGTGGCCACCCAGCTGTGCCCTACACCCAGGCCATGTAGGTTCATCCCCAGCAGGCATTGGTCAGGCAAATGGTACAGAGATCACCAGGTCTCTCTGGAGCCTGGGACTCAGCGATGGAGAATAAGGAGAGAGGGATACAGTCCCCTTCCCCGCCAAAACTGAGAGGGTTTGGTTTTTTTTTTGCAGCTCAGCAGGAAACCGCCTGGGTCTGAAACTTGCTGGCTCTCTATCATAAATCTCAGAAATCTGGGTGTTTGTTTCCAAAGCAGAAAATTAAATCAGACTCTCTGAATAGTTAGCGTGAAGGCATCTGCCTGCTTGGAGGACTCTCCTCTGGTCTCATTGTCTCACACCCCCAAAAAAAACCCCAATACAACTCTCATATCAGTGAAGAATGAATTTCTGCAACTCCCTGATTTTATTTTTGGCAATCGATGAACACTCTTTGTAAGACTATTGATTTTTCTTCTGTTTGTTTAGCTGAGTTATTCCTCATTTCCAACTCAAACCTGCTACTCAAAATCCTTCCTGCAGCAAAAAAAAAATGAAAATAGCTCTGCTTGTCTCTTTTCATTCAGTGTTATATTCTCTTGGAGAGAAGAGTCCATCCAGGTATTATGATTGGGAGTTCTTCCTCCTTCCCTTCTTACTATGAATCAGATCTTAACAAAATACTTTCTGTCTTGTTGCACTTCAGGTCTCTTGGCTGAGCTGTTGAATATCACAGTTATGGCTTTATGCCGCTTGCTTGATTCCCTCATCTGATGCATTTCTTATATATCTGTTGCCTCCAGGATATATTTGTGCAAGCAAATTCAGCATCCTTACTATATGTTAGCAAAACATTGCATCTACTAATGGAGAGAAGTGTTATGTTCCAAGTCCTTTCAACGCACATGAAAAATAAAACTCAGTTCCTAGGGGGAATAAGAAATGACAGTTCCTTCTCTTGAATGAATGCTGTCTGGGAAGAATTTGTTTGACATAAATGCAATTTTCCAGATCCTTCTGATGGGTTTTTTTTTCCTAGACAACTCTTCTTTCCTTGTAAGCAGAAAATAGTTTCATGCCCAAAACCTTCCAGACCAACTGTAAAGAACAGGGAAACCCTCTTCTAATCCAGGGGTATATTCAGACTAAATCATGTCAGATTTAACTGGATTGACAACAACAGACTTTCTGTGGTTCCTCTCATTTTTTAGCAGTATAAATGCAAATGACATAATGATATTCCAGAAGCAGTCAAGTTCCTCTCATTTTTTGGCAGTTATAAATGTAAATGACATAATGATATTCCAGAAGCAGTCATGTCCCCAGAGAGGTCCCCTTCCCTTTTTCTGTATCAAGAGGTGAGTAACGGGGAAGGAGTTAAAGTGTATGGCATTACTTTGATGCCTGTGAATTGCAACCATCTCCAGGAGGTCTGGCACTGGATTTTTCAGGGAAAAAAGATTCTTAAACTGTGGATGCTGTTGTAGCTATCTAGAAAATATCAGGCATATAAAGACATGCTTCCCATGGAGAGATAAACATTATCCAAGAAGATGACATAATATATGTCAAGGGAAGTGAAACATCAGGCTCCAGTGCTTTTGAGTTAAGATAACGCTGCGAATTTATTAAGTTTTCCTGATGTGTAAGTTCTGTGCTCACGTCTCCTGTATTATCTGGTGACTCTGAAAGGGATTTCACACAGAGGTGACTGGCCTTTCTGAAGAGCAGAAGAGTTTGGTACTGGATTTTTGCCTCCAAGGTGCTTACGTTGCTATGCCTTGGACTCACTCCTCATGAATTAAAGGCTCGGTGTAGCCCCAGTGAGGTTCACTAGGGTTGAACAAAGTTTTATTTGCTTCAACAAAAAATATGACCCTTGGCATTTATAACATCAATCTTCTCACTGAACGCTACCTTATCTCAGTATTTACACTCACTCTGCTGTGTTTTTACAGTGTCGTCTTTTCTGTGTCCACCTCTTGGATTGTAAACCCTTCAGAGCAGAGCAGTTTTTCATATTTGTGCTGCATGCTGTGTCACGCACATTTGGGTCAGCAAACAAGTACTTTGGCTAGGAATAGCAAAGCACAATCACTCACCCTCCATAATTTCGTGCAGGATGGGAGCGGCGTCCGTGTACTGCTTCATCCTGGGCTGGAGATAGATAGCCTGAAAACTGGGCTGTATGCAGCTGGTAAAAGAACAAATATTCTAATGCAAACATTGAGAACAACATCAAGAATCTGTGGATATGCTTATAGGAAATTTTGTTCTCAGGTACCCAAGTTTTTGGTCACAGGTAAGACAGGGGAATGACACTTCTGCTATGAAGACAGGCTGAGAGAGTTGGGGTTGTTCAGCCTGGAGAAGAGAAGGCTCTGGGGAGACCCTAGAGCCCCTTCCAGTAATTAAAGGGGGCCTACAGGAGAGATGGAAAGAGACTCTTTATCAGGGAGTGTAATGATAGAAGAAGGGGTAACTGTTTTCAACTGAACGAGGGGAGATTTAGATTAGATCTCAGGAAGAAACTGCCTACTCTGAGGGTGATGAGACACTGGCCCAGGTTACACAGAGAAATTGTGGATGCCCCATCCCTGGAGGTGTTCAAGGCCAGTTTGGATGTGGCTTTGAGCAACCTGGTCTAGCGGGAAGTGTCCCTGCCCATGGTAGGGGGCTTGGAACTCAGTGATCTTTTCTATCTCTAACCATTTCATGATTCTATGTTTCTGTGACTCTATGCTGACCCCACTGAGATCCTGCTGTCTTCAGGCATTCACAGCAGGCAAGATTCCCAGGAGAAACTGAGGGTGATGGATGTGTTTTGCCCATAAAACAGCCCATTGACAAGAGCAGCTGGGCTAGAAAACTTACAGTATCTTTTCCCTCTTTAATGCCACTAGTTCTTTGAGGGTGAATTCAAAGGCAGCTGTACCATATCTTATACTGTTTGGGGAGGTGAGTGGGTTGTACTCACTCTGCAGTGAGTCATCCCCATCTTGTTTAACTGCAGCTTACCAATTTTCATTTGTTTATGTGTGTGTTCCAGGCATATCTGATCGATGATGCACACGGTTCTGGAAACTTACTGCATCAAGTCTCCACACTTTCCATCAAAGTTTTTCAGCAGTATGGGTGGAGACCACAGGATAGAGCATCAGATACGCAGATACAATTTGCAGTTCTAAAGATGTTCTGATTTACCCATTTATCCATGCTCAGGTCAAACTAAGGTTATCTGCTACCCTCTATACCAAGGATGACTATAAAATGTGAGACTGTAATCAACTCCAAAATGAAATCCAGTCTTCCAGTTTGCTTACAAGTGAGAAAGTAATAATTTTAAACAATGCAATGCTAACAAGGAATCTCTTAATTGGGGTTTATAATCAGCTAAGTCTTAATTTTAAGAAATTATCCACAGTCAGGGAAAAGAAACGCAGACGTTTCAGTTACTTGTTTCAGTCTTGTTCTAAATTTCAGTTACTCAAATCCTATTGAAGCTGGTGGAGTGATACTAAGTGATTAAAGCTAAACCTTTATTCAAACTGTTTCCTGTTTGGGGACTTACTCAGGGCTTTCCTGAGCTGGGTCAGAAGCGTCCCAGATCAGATAAACAGGATTCTACATCAGAGCAACCAGTCAGGCCCAGACAGGAGTCAAGCATCATATAAAAATGTAGATATTGATAGTGGCTGTTTCCTATCTTGTCTCTGCTGCCAGTGCACACCACACTCATGAACCACAGGCTAAAAAATGTGCTCTGCAAGGGAAATGGCTGGTTTTAACACTTTAATGCATGCAGCATGAAACCTGTTTCACTTGAAGGAGGAGTGATGGCATTTATACCTCCTGTGAAAACAATCTTTCCTCCCTGCAGTAACTTTATTTCTCCAGGCCATAGAGCTTGAGCCTTTGCTGAGACAGTCCTGAGCAGAATGAATATCACTGCAAGGAAATCCCACTAAATTGATTTTCAGGGAGTCTCTCCACGGTGGAGATCCTCAGGGTGGGCAGGGTAACAAAACTCAACATTGTGCATACTCCACACCACCTGTGTTTTTTATGCTGTGCAAGGCTTGGTCTATTCCTGGACAGCAAAAGGGCCCTGTAGTAAAAGTCAGTATTTGCATATTTCTTTAATTGTGGCCACAAAAGCAAGCACACTCCCTGTGAAAAGCCAGCCTGTAAATAGTGAAGTGTTATCACAATGCACCACAATTTGCATCTTTAGATAATATTCTGGCTTTACTGGAGCCACTGTGTCTTTTATACATAAGAAAAGAGCATTGCTCCCGTATACAAGCTCTTTGTTGGGCTTTCTGGGTGGAATTTGTTTGCTTAAACACAGGCAGACAATGTCGTTTTGAGGTGCCCCATTGTAGCCATGTGAATGTGGTAAACATGATACAGGATCTACAGGATTTGCAATACATCTATTCTTTTCTGGATAGGCAAATAAGGCTGGGCAAGATGTGGGTATTGTGTCAGAAGTGTTACTCTTTCACACTGCGCTTGTGGTTCTTGAGCTGTGGAGCATCACGTTACAGGTGTTCATATGTCTGTCCAGGCTTTTGACAATCATCAGAAGTTTAATCACTTGAACCCAGGGGATGATGTAGCTCATCCTGATGTAGACATCTTTGAAAAAAACCTGTCTCTGTCCTTCAACAGTAATGCAGCTCAGGGTTGACTACATCAGGTATAGAAGCCTAGGCCATAGATGTCTAAAGCTGGGTGACATAGATTTCATTGGAATTCAACAGCTCTGATTAGCTTAACAAAAAGAATGTGTGAGACCCACTTATCTTGACCACAATCTAGACCTTTCTCCTTGGAAATGCCCCCATCTAAGAGTACCTGGTCACAGCTTGTGATATCTCCTCCGGGTGTTCCCTGTCCTCTGGTTTTGGCCACGTAGTAGGTCCCTTCAGGCAACAAAATTGTGAACTGAATGGAAACCTTGATGTGAAATGCTCCCAAACGCTGTGTTATTGAGGGTTTAATTCAGACAACATGTGAACCAGGACCCTCAATTAAATTCTGGTACAGTCTTCACTCCAGCTTTTCCAGCAAGTTAACACTTCTCCTTTTTATCCTTTCAATTTGCTTAGATTTTAGGCTTACTTGTCCAATCCATAAAGTCAATAAGCACAATGGTTATACAAATGATAACAATCTGAGCTGAAATTATTTGCTTGGACTGACTTTTGTTATGAGTTGGGAAACAGAGAAACAATTACCTTTTGGGTCCTTTAAAGGAAGGTCGTTAGCTTGAAATTCACTTCTACAAGCATGATACTTTGGTTTTGGTATGTAATTAAACATGATAAATGGTCTTAAAAACTGTAGAGACACTAGTGTAACCCTTTATATTCCACTCATTTGCAAAGCATATCAAGATTTCTCCATTTCTCAATTGTTTAAAGAGAGGGGGAAATAGAGGCAGATAGATTAAAAATCCATAATTGTCATTAAAAGGATTGAAAAAATATTCTCTTCTTACCTAGCCAGGGGTGGATTAATAATCACCTTGTGGAAGGAATCTGAAGAATATTTATAGAGGCAAAGCCATAAAACCTTGATATACTATGTACTTATAATCCTCTTTCACGTATATCTCATAACAGTGATAATATTTGCAGAGATATGCCCTGGAGATCTTGAGGCAGCTTTTCTTTTCAGGCAGATGAACTCTGCATGTACTGCAGTGAGCTTGGTGTGGCAAAATACTTTGACTGCCAGTGTGACTTCCAGGTCTGCTGCTCAACGTCATCACGAGGCGTGCCCGCTCAGGGCTCAGTTTCTGGCTCCTGGGTTGATTCACGTGGCACGGCAGGGAATGCCAGGACTCTGCTCTCCCACGTTGGCCAGCCAATCCCACCAGCCTGAGCTCCAGCACCACAGAAAATTTTCAAGTCCTTCATATTTGCACTAAAGGTGGTTTAAGGAAAGCACTAACCGGAGCCCAAGAGGTGGCTAGGCTGTCATGCAGACATATGCTGGGACTAATCAGCACACTGTTTATATTCTGAGGCAATTATTCATGAATATGCCACACTGATAAGCTGGATCAACAGACAAAAACATTGATTACATTAGTGGTACCAGGGAAACCTCACAACAACATGATGAGAAATGAATCCAAAGCAGAACCCACTCTCCAAATCTGTTCAGACAGAAGGGAACACAGGTTGCATCCTCAGAAGTGGACATATTTTTTTCCACAATGAGCTGAATCAGCTCCTGGAAGATGATTCTGTTTTAATTTGAGCATGGGAGACCACAATCTCCCTCAATTGACAAACACCCACAAGGTGGGTCTCTCCAAGGAAATGCAGTCTTATGTACACTCTCCAAAGCTACTTTAGGAGGTGATGAGTAGAACAAGTCTTTACAGTGAAATGAAAATACGAAGGTAGCATGTTGTTCCTGATAAATAATTGATAAATAAACTCATTGGTTGATAAACTTGGACACATCACCACAATGATATGATTAGTCTTCCTCTTATGCCATATCTGGCTGGTCTGCCAATGTTTTGTAAATTTTTGTTCAGGTTTGAGGTGTGTTTTGTTGCCGTTTCAAAACAGCTATGATATCTGTCTCATAGTTGTGAGCAGAGGAGGCCATCTGCAAAGCCAGCTCTCAAATAGTATGTCAGTGACAATACCCTCTCATAGTGATCTGGCATCCTGCAATATCTTTAGTTGTAGACACATCCAAAACCACTGGCCCTGTAACTGTGCAGAACAATTTACCATATGAGTATCTGGAAATTTGTGAGGCACCAGACGTATTTAATTCACATCAATCTCCAGTGAAGTCATTGGAATCATAAAGGGGATGAATCTCACTCAGACGTGGTCCAGAAATTGAATCAGTTTCAAAAATACAGCCAGTTTTTCATCAAAACCTCTATAAAATCAATCTATCTGCCACTTCAGACTGTAGCCCAAAGGCTTGAAACTCACAGAAAATACTCAAATGCAAAAAGAATGTTTAATTGCATGCTCATTTGGGAGGAGAAATGTAAGACTGTCCCTAGATTCATTTTTCAGGCTAATTTAGTAGGACTGAACATTCTCTTTTGATGCTGGACTTTAAAAAAAGTATCCAACATGGAAATTTGCCTTGTGAAGAAGGCTCCATTTCAATTATATCTGTCTAAGTAAAATTTAAGTATGATGTTACTATACTGGATCAAATCATGGTCTTTCTGGTCCCACGGACTTTCTTTCATAGTGACAAGCATGTGGCAGATCTTTCAAGTTACTTGAAACCTGATGCAAGATACACACTGGGATGTATCATGGACACAGCTGTTCATATCATGGATATAGATTGTATTTATGGAAAAAAAAATACTCAATGGAGCTGGTTTCAGGTCACACAGGAAGAATAAAATCTGTAAGAGTAGGCCACCAGTGGGGAATGAACTTTTCAATGTTGTGTTCCTTGCCATGTAGGAAATCACCATGTCTTCCTTAATTCATGGAGACCTCAAGTGCAAGGAACAGTTGGCTGATCTGCTGATATCAGTGGCTGATGCATGGAATCCTCCACTGGGAGCAGAGCAGTGATATTGCATCACAAACCCATGACATCCTGGGACAAGGTGAGTGGGTCAAACACAGGACATTTAAAAAGCATGTCTTATTAGTAGAGTATAAAATGGGACAGATCCGGTTTGTTTCCAAGTAGAAAGAGTCATGTAGTCAGATCTGGGATAATTTAACCACATGAGTAGTTTCTTCTTAATCTCCATTTCTTACTTCTTTTATGTCTGAAGCAGAGAATGTAAAACCTTTCCCCAAACTCCCCAGTATTTTTAAATCATAGTATTTAACTCTGCATGTACTTTTAAAAATCTTGGCTGGCTTCAGTTTCTTCCAGAAATTGGTTACATTGGCTGAATGTGTGGGAAAGCAGTCCTTTAAATCAGCTCGTATTTCAGTGATTTTCATGGATTTAAAGGCCAGATGGGATGACTAGCTCATCCACCCTGATCTCTTACATAGTATGAGGGATGGGATTCACCTCACCATTATTTAAACAGTGAAGTTAGAGACAGACCACCTGCTGTAAAATGAGCTGTTTTCCCTCCATTCCTTTTACAATCAACGGAAAAGGATTATTCCCTGCATGGGGTAATTCGTTCTTCTTGATGATAGATTTTAAGTGTAAGATACATAAATTGCTGGGACAGTGGACTTCTTCCAGTGAGTTTATTAAACAGTCTTTAGTGTAGGCTGAGGCATAGCTCCTGCAAAGGTGAGCAGTTTGTGCCTGAACGTGTCAAGAGATGGCGAATCCACCACTTTTCTTTCTTGTGCTACTGATTTCTCGCCTTTTTTATTAGAAACTAAACTCTAAAGGTCTTACTGACTGGATTGACATCATTGCCTATAAAGGAAACCTTGTATAATACCTTTTTATTAGAAACCAAACTCCAAAGGTCTTACTGACTGGATTGCCATCATTGCCTATAAAGGAAACCTTGTATAAGTAGCTCAAGGGGAAATACATGCTGTCTAGTATGATGAATCCATCCCCGTTCCCTGTTTCTGGATGCCACATCTCCCAAAAGATTGAAAGATCTTCAGAGGTAGGTGATGGAAATGACTGTTGTTAAGAAAAGATTTCTGCAAGAGACAGAGGGAAGGCAGGGAGCAAGGAGATGAATGTGAAGGGATGTGAGAGAAGAATACAAAATGAGTATTGAGAAAATGAGTGGGGAGAAATATCAGGCACACTCTGATACTAAAACAAGACGACTGATAAAAATGAACGGCGACTAATTTAAAATTAGTAAATGGAAGCTTGTTTAATTACAGAGACAATAAATAACCCAAGGAATGAAATGCCACCAGATAAATTTAAAGCTAAACACAAGGTTAAGAGGGAGAGCACATATCTGTATGTGGCATTTATGGATGATCACATTCCACTGAAAATCAGTGGATAATAGGCTATATCTGCAGCAGTGTTAAATAGAACAAATAACTCATGCTTCAGAGTGCAAACTAATAGCAAAGACAGGGTAAAAGCCCCCCAAAAAGGTAGCTGTTCAGAACAGCTTGTTCTGAAATATGTAGCATTGGTTGGTGCTTGAGACAGACCTGCCTATGAAACTGATATTCTTCTCTGTCACATCCCCTGAGCTTATTATAGTGTGAATGAATGGGGCTTTTTATGATGCCTTTCTGGATCAGGAAATAACTACATGGATGGAGAAATGCTATGGAAAAGGTATGGAAAACACTCACATGTCCTGATACAGATTAATTCAGATACCATGTCTAACTCTTTTCCTTGACTATACAGTTAAATGGAAGTAGGAACCCTAAACTTTGAGTCATGTGTTTTGCTCTCTTAAACAAAAAGGCCGTGATATTTGTAATTAGGAAGTTGAGTACCTGTAACAGATCTTCTGACTCGGGCCTTTGTGGATTTATCTGAAATAATCCTAGCAGTCTGTAAAGGATGATGCATTTAAATCCTGGTTCCTAGCCCTAATCCCTGGTCCAAACTGCCTTTTTGGGGTACGGAATGAGATATAATACCCAGTCCAGCCAGATAACTTCTCCCTGTATGCTTCAGTTAACTCTGATGGTGATATGTCCCTGTCTATATCTGAGCAGCTGCCCTGTTAACTAAATATAAACCAATAGTGTGCTCTGAGATTAAGGCAGAGCCCATATCAGCATTCATGAGGGTTGGCAAGGCCTACAGATCAAGCCAAGATGTTGTTCTTCCCCTCTTCAGCGTTGTTGAGGTCACTCCTGAAACTTTGTAGACAGTTCTGGTCTCCCAAACCCCTTGTAGCTCAAGAGGGATGTGAAGAAACTAAAAGGGCTTGAGAAAAGAACTACCAAAATTGTCAGGGACCCAGAGCATATGTCTCATGCAAACATGCTGAGGAATATGGCATAACACCCAGACAGACAGTTCCCAGCCTGTCACACCCACCCACAGAGCTTTGTACTTCCCCACGATGATGCCCCCTCTATGGAGGATGGGGGAAAAAAAAGGAAAGAGATTGTGATTATATTCCCAATCAGTTTGTATTGGTTGTATGGTTATATTGAGTTTATATGAGTCATATTCCGTATCCTTAGGGTGTGGAATGATGATCTCTGCACAGGTTAAAGAAATATTTCTCAGGCCTCCGTTTGGCTTGCATGGAGAGTGAATAGATTAAACCACTTCTTGAGGTCCTTTCTAGGCTTGTTTTGTATGATTCTGCACCTTAAGCACTTGCCTTGGCATTTTTGATTTAGCTTAGGTGTACAGGCAGCAATCCTCCAGCTGTCACAGCATGCACTATTGATTTATTAAGCTAAAGTAAATACAATTGAAACCTGAAGATTCATTAAGAGTGACCATTTCTGCCTGTGGACTCAATATGTTTTCAAAATGATGCTCTACAACCTCATTAGGGTCTTGTTCACATTCATGGATTCACCTGTCGAGTGGTGAGAGAAGAAATGATGAGTGCACAAAATCGATCCTCAACACTGATGTCTGATTGCTTGGGAATTCAGAGTTTGCTTCATCATTCTGGGACTCCAATTTGACACAAATGAGTTCGATGACTGTAGTGAAGCTCTAAACTAGAAGTATTGATGGGTCAAACACCAAGGAAGGAGGTTAAAAGATACAGAATTCCTTCAGTCGCTTTCTTAAAAGTACAGCTGCTATCTTTGGGTCTTGCCTCGTATGCTTTTACTCAGATAAAAAAACATATTCTGATTATTTATAGTCATGTTCTGGTCTCTCATGATCCCTTGACTAACCTCCCAGGAATTTTCTAAAAGGTAATGACAAAGAGATTTTTTTTATTCCTTTTTAAGGAATGTATTTGCTTCTGGATACATGAGTAATCCTCTCTGATGTTGTCTGCCTTAGATCTCTTTTAGCATTGCAGCATGACAAAAAGGTAAATTAAATGTATCCATTTGGATGCTTTTAATTGACAGCCAACGCCAACAGTTCCAGTGAGAAACTCTGGACTGAATTTAACCAAAGGGAATTGCTAAAAGGTTTGTGGGGAGAACTGGTATCTTCATTTAAATACCTCTTTCTGCTCTTTTAGTGAACAGTGGTTGTACGAAGTTGGTCAGTCATTTCCATATTGACATTGATGAATCTCTCTGGTTCTTCCCTCTTCTGTGCATTGTGGTCTGTGGTCTCCCTCAAGCCTGTGGTCGCCCTCAAGCATGCCTTAGCTACGCTCTCCCCAGGACTGAGGTTTTCATTGTTTTGGGGAAAAAATTTCAAATGTGATTACAGGTGTTGTGAGCAGAAAGCTAAATGGGGGTTATGCTCCCAAACAATCAGGTGTATGTGGGAGTTGACTCTGCATAGTGGGTGCATAGATGCACACACTACAAAGATGTAAGCAGGCAGTTTTATGCTCCTCAGAGTGAGAATGGAGGGTTGATGAAACAACAGTGAAGCCACAGAGAGGATTAAACATGGAAACAGTCAGCCAAAAAATGAGATTCATTCCACATAGCTCTAGACACCAACGTCTAACTTGGTTTCCCTAGAGACCCCTTAGGCTCTGGTTCAATTAATCCTGAAATATGCCAGATGAGTCACACTCTAGTAGCGTCACACCTTATCTGGCATGAAGGATTTCTTCTGATGACGGTTTCGGATAAGAAATGAATGGGAAATATAGTTTAAACAATTTATGAGCTAGGGCCACAGTATAAAACCTGAGTTGTTTCCCTTTGAATGACCGGCGAAGTTTTCAGCAGAGCCCACCACGCTGTATGTTTTTGGAAGGTGGACTATATTTACATAGCAAGGTCCTGTGTAGGGTGAACAGATAGTTGCAGGATAGATATGGGATGGGTTCGATGCAATAGTTGCAGGACAAATGCAATAGGTGCAGAAAGTGGCCTTGTTAGGTCCATGTGGCTTTACAGGATGGCATGAAAAGGGCAAACAGCAGCCCTTCAGTCTCTCTGGGCTGCTTCATATCCAGGTTTGTCCCTGCTGCCTTGATGCCACATACAGACTGTACATAAGAACACTCTGTGTGCACATGCCTGAGGTGCTCAGGTTTTGGAAAGGGTTTAAACTAAGTTTCTAAACTTCACCCTGAAGAGATTTATGAGAGCTCATACACTCATTTCCACCAGCTCTGCTGTGAAGATAACCCCCAGCAGAGTGACAGAGCAGGCAGTTTTGCTGGCAACTACTTGAACCTCAGGTTAGAGCTTGGCTGAACTGGCAACTCAGGTTTTCCCATCTGCAGAGTGGTGCTGATAGTCCTCTTTCTTTTGCAAAGTGTCTTGTGCTCTCCAAAGGAAAACACCAAGCAGGAGCTAATGGAGATGATGACCCAAGTGAGATGTTTTGCAGACATATATTACTATCAGTCGTGAGGGCTGGCTTGTTGCAAAATGCAGTTAGAGATGCTGTTTGAAGTCTGTGCCAGCTCCCCTCTGGGAAGAAGAAGGAGAACAATGCACGTCATTGAGTGTCATCTTTACAGAGAAATTACTCCAAGAAGAGAAGTCCACAGGGTGGAAGTAGGCACTACCAGCAGAAGAATTTCACATTCTCAACTAGTTGGAAGGCAAAGCAATCTGCTTAATAACCGTTTGGAGGAACATATATAGCAACAAACAGAACTAAGATACCAGTAAGCTGTGACAGTGAGCCACTTGTTTTTTATTAGCTCCGGCGTGTTCCCAACTTGAACAGAAATTTAAATCCCTCCAAAAAAACCTCTAGGCAATATAATTGCAGAGACACAATATTGGTGAGCTTTAATAAGGGAGCTGGTCATGAAAATCACTGCTCTGGAGGAGGAAGCTCAGGGTTTAGTTGAAGATGTTTAGCAGACGGGCAGGATTATTGCAATCCTTATCCAAAATAGCATCTATTTTATTTCATTCTAAACAGGGCCCAGGTACACTGGTCAGCCTGAAAGTGTAAAAAGAGGTAATATTATGATTATGGAAGAGAGAAGAGGTAAGAAAAGCTTTGGGAGCTGTTGGGTTAGAGACTTTGGATGCCAGGAGAGAATCATTGTTCTAGTTGCTGAAAAAACTAAAAACCTTGAGAACTAGCCCTGGTAGAGCATCCAGAAATTGAAATTAGTTACTTAAGTACCCTTAACATACTTACCTCCTGGGATGAAATTCTTGGGTTTTAGGAAATCACAGAAGTCCCACATAGTCTACTGGGAATGTTACAGGACATTGACTACATGAAAAAAGAAGTCTCTTGTTTAAACATTCTCTCTTATTTTGAGAGCTGTAGCTTTTTGACTGCAATGCTGCTTCAAGCTATATATTTTTTTAAAATACCTTTGGCTTTGCACATGCTGAAATGTACTAACATTGGACACAAGCCAGTTTACATTTGGTTTTGTCTAATACTGGACATAACCCACACTAGACCTGAATGTCATTCAGTAGGAGTATGACATCAAATTTAGGGGAAGAGGGACTTTTTTATTTGTCTCCTGAAACCAGCTAGGTGAAAGAAATCATCTTCTAAGATTAAATCATCTGCTAAGCAGCTATGGAAACTCTGAAAGGGCATGTAGACACCATGGATGAAGATATATGTAGTTTTTCCAGCTCACACTAAAGTGCTGTGTTTAATCCAGCAAGCTTAATTCTGGTTGTTAGCATGCAACACACATATGCTTCTTAATTATGAGAGTGATATTTTAGGATTATCATGCTCAGCTATGAAAAATCTGCATTTTTTGCAAAGAAATCTGAGGGGGAAATCAGTCCTGGTAAACAGCAGAGGGAAAAATGGAACATAAGCTGCATGAAAACTTTGCCATTGTACAGCTGCTTTTCCCATCAAATTATACTTGTTTAAGAAAGTTTACGATCCAAAAACATTCAGGGACTGGAAGAAACACATAAACACAAATCCAGAATAGCAGGAAAAAAGGGTTTGGTAGAAACCTGGAAAATAGAGAGGGAGCCTTGGTTAATGGTTATCCGCTGTGTAAAGATCAGCAGGGTGAGGTTAAAAGGCTGAATATTTTTCCCTGATTTTTAATGTCTGGCGTGTGAGATCTAGGTTTTTGGACAGGGCTCAAATCTGATATAAATAAACGATTTTGGAAAGTGAGCTGTGAAATCTCAGCCTCTTCAAGCTAGCTTCTTTCAGCTGCACTGTTTCAAAAGTCTTACCCCGTGTCGTGTTAGAATCCAGCCCATGGAAGAGGTCAAAATACTCTGCTGGTATTTAGTCCAACTGACCTTCATTTTCTTGCATTTTCTGTACTTTTTGAGTCTGGTACCAGCTGTTGGGGCAAACAGAAAAATATGAAAAGATGAGTAGGTTTAAGTTATTTTTATCTCTGCAGCTGTTGAATCAGAGTCTCATTTAGCATCTTAGTTTTGTGGATGATCTCAATGCAATTAGAAGGTTTAGGTAAAATTCGAGTATATTTAATATTTTGGTTATTATTGTTCTAAAATTAGCAATGGCTACAAGAACATAATTATACTAGGTGTTGCACAAACTTGTTATGGGAGATAATCCTGGCTTAAATTTTTTGCAATAGAGCTGAAAAATTTATTTTTGCACAAATCATGTTTCACAATTTTATTTTTTTTTAAATCTGTCAATTAGAGCCCTGAGAGTGTTCATGTCCAGTTAACAATTAAAAAAACAACAACCTACCAACCTACCAAAACCCCAACTGATACTGTGGGATAGTCTTTTCTTAAAATAACTGTTTCATTTCTATATAATGTCATTAAAAAAATACTCTCCATAAAAGCTAAAATAATATTTTCCTCCTTTTTTTTCATTGAGAAAATAAGTGTTTGGGGTTGACCCAAAATATTTCTTCTTCTCCATCTTTTTGGGTTGGTTTTTTGGGGTTTTTTTGTTGTTGTTCTTTGGTTTGGTTTTTTTTTCTGGCACTGCAAGAATCTGAAACTTCAGTTACTCAGCTGTGAACAGCAGAGATTGTATCAACAAAGAAACCAACAAGAAAACCCTCTGTAGCTAAAGGGAGAAGACAAGACCTCGTTGGTTTCCAATCCCATTGATCTACCCACTAGCTCACCCCACCTTCATAAGACTTCTTGCACACCCTAGTAAATATGTCTGTGGCTTGAAAGACAAGTATCTTTCAGTGAAAATAATTTTATGTTATTTCTTTAGGTAATATAACCATTCCTGCAAAAATTTTTCAGCTCACTGAGTGTGTTATGCTGTTTCCTGTGAATATGAAGCTTCTTATACTTTTCATTCCAGTTTCCCATCAGAGGGAGAGTATAATTGCAAACCACTTCTGGTAGTTTTTCCCCCCTGTCATTGCTTCCTTGGAATGACACAGCTCTTAGTTGGTGTTCTCACAAACCACATATGGTCAGATAGCACACCCTCATTCAAAGAATATTAGTAAGCTGTTGTTCCCTACACTTCAATCTTATATATTTAACCTATCAAACATGTTCGTGTACTCACTTCCCACTCCAGTGTTGCTCTGTTCAGCAAACAAACATTAAAAATAGGTGCACTGAGAAAGTAAAAATACCCTTATAGGATCAGTCCCCAAATCCATCTCTCTCAGTATCCTGTCTTTAATATGCAGTTGCCCAGGGAGTAGGTCTAGTAGGTCACTACTCATATAGGAGTAGGTCAAGTTCACTTCGTATATTCTCTTAACCTCCCACAGCATGAGACTTGGATGTGAGGTGGAGGTTTGGAGAACCTCCTGAGATGAGGTGGTGTGTTCATGGGTTTTCCTTTCTTGAATGTCTCCAATTGCTTTTTGAACTCATGCAACTTTCAGCTGCAACCTACTTCGGGCAGTTTCACAGTTCAACGTCCCTTTTGTTTAACATCTCCTTTTGTTTGTTTCAAACTGGCTACTTGTTGATTTGATTAGATGCAGAATAAATACTAACCAAGAAAATCGGGGAATATTTTCTGCCTTTTCTTCTTTGCCATTACTCACATCACTCTTGGTTTCATAAGTGTCCATCAGATCCTCTTCAGTCGTCCCACTGCCAGGTTAGCTACCAGCTTATTCACCTGTTCCTCATTTAGATGCCATCTATCAGTGATGGATCATCCCTTTAGTGATGGTTCTTCCCTGTAGCTTTTCTTTAGTTCCTATAAGGTGACCAGAATTGCACACAATTTTCAAGATGCCAACACATTACCCATAGTGTCATAGCAATGCTTTCTTTTTTTTTTTTTTTTTTTTTTTTTTTTTTTATTCCTTTCTTCAGGATTTCTAAAATTTCATTTGCTTTTCTGACTGCGACTTGCTGCTGAAGTGATATTTCCATAAAAGCATTGCTAACCCAAGACCTCATTCTTGAGTGTTAACAGCTGTACCAGAGCCTGCCATCATGCAAGAAAGACCTTCCAGTTTTCAAATTGTAGTCTGACCCCTCCTGCTGAGGGCTGGAAATAAGTGAAAATCACTGTGAATTCCATCATCCTGTATAACAGGGTATGCAGGAGGCTGGGAGAAACAAACAGCCCTTCAAATGTCACAGAGGCAGGGAGCAACATTAACTCATTTTCTTAGTTAGAGATTGCATTCCCCAGTACCAGTCAGATAATATGGAAGTTTAAAACTGTCCTTGTAATCTCCAGCTATAATTAGGGCTGTGAATGCATTTGTGTGAATGCAGGTCCCAGGAGCCCCCAAACTCATATTGGGAGGACCCACTGTGCTACAAGCCATGCAAACACAGAGCAAAAAGACAAATTTTACAATATAAATCACAGTTTCTGCAACTCTTTGTGTGTCTGATATTAGGTGGTGTGGGTGGGCGCGTGGGGCACGTGTGGTACAACCCTGCTAAGTGCACAGGGTGGGTGAGACTATTTCTTTGGAGGTGGAGGATGCTTGTTTAGGAGACTAAAGTTGCTGCAGTGGTAAATATTACTGCTGCATGGAATTGTTTCTCCTTTATGATTTTTTCTATACATTTCTCACATTGCTGGGTAAGGTGAGGGTGGAGGAAGGCTGCCATGGATTTTGAAAAGAAAAATCCTCATTTAAACAAGCAGCAGAACCTTCAGTATAAAAAATATACATCTCACCCACACACCTTAAAAAATAAATCTATTATTCAGCAGAGGCAATAACAGTTACTTTTCTTATGTGGAATCCGCTGTTGGTTGAAGAACATAATGGTTTTAAATTATGTTCTCATTAAAAGAAGATATACTGTGATAAAATCTTTTAAATTGTCCTTAGACTTATTTTTTTAAAAGTAAGCTTCACTTATCTTGTATACACTGGGAGAAATTAAGAGAAAAAATCTCGGATTTGATGTGATTTCAAAACTTGTACTGACTAATAAGAGGGAATAAAGGCAGAATTCAGTGGAAATCTCCTTTCTTCCTTCTTTAGTCAATTTATGTCAAAGATGTTATGTGAGACCTTTCTGTTGTCTGCCAATGCCTCAGATTTAGCATGAGGGACAAACTTGGCAGGGCCAGATTTTGACAGTGGAGTCGTTGCAGAGGACAGACAGTCCATACGGGCATGGCGCCAGAGTTTTTACCATGTTCCTGCCATGGATGAGGACTCAGAAAAGCCCCAATTTCTGGTTAGCTCAGATACATTTACAAAAACAGCTGGAGCACTAACACAAACAGAAGGGTTGGAACTATGATGTCCAGCAGTAAATGCTCAGATTTTAAAACCAGGAGTCCCAAGTTTAATCCCAAATTCTGGAAAGTCAGTGTTCTGCATTTCATAAAATAAACACTTATATCCTAATTGCAAAACCAAACCAAAACAAAAGAAACCTGGCATATGCTAAAAATACATGCAACCCTCAGCCTTGTGCAATGCAGTTATTAAATTTCTGTCCATGCAATCAGCATTGTTTATGTCACTAAATCACATAAACAAAAGCCCAACAATAAACACCAAGCCAAACACAAATCATGGGCTTGTTGGCAAGACGCTGGAATGCAGGCGGTGCCTTTGTTGAAGACACAGGCTACTGAATGACTCCCTGCTGGGAAAAAACAATCCTATTGTGAAATAGAATTGAGGCTCCATTACCAAAATGAATATCAGGCACACTGTGCTTTACAGATCTATTCAATAGTAATGTTGTAGGGGAAATTATTTTTCTCCTGTGTATCACTGATTTAATGCTCCGTTGAGTTGATGGTCAGTTAATATCCTTAAATCACCACAAAAGTCAATGGAGGAATGCTGATTACTTCCAGTCATGAGTCTGGCCTCAGTACTTTTCATTACAGGTCCATTTGTTTTTATTAAACAGGTGGATAGCCTAGTGATCTGGTAGGCATTAGGGTTTTACCCTCAGAGGACAAGCTTCAAAGCCTCCAGTACATCATAGAGAGTATGACCTGAAGCCCAATCCATAGTAATGGAGACCCTCACTCAATGGAGTGGGCTTTGAATCCTACCCAGAAGTGGTGATTTCAGCTCCCTTATTCATTGATCTGGTCAAATGACAACAGTTCTAAAGACCTCAGCACACACTCAGGAGAGGAGAAGGACTTAGCTGAGCATGGATGAGCACTGGCAAAACATCTAGGTGCCTGGCAGACAGAGATAGTGAAGTTCACAATTGAAGTGAATTCACTCTCTCATTCAGGAATCAGGGCTAGAAGAGCAGAACAGACACATTGTGGCACTAAGGCCTCGTTGGCTCAGTAATAGGACAGGAGAAAAAGAGGTAAAATACCCATTTTAATGATGCCAGGGTCAATTTTATCAAGTGTGTTAGTAACAGCCTTTCTTTTTCCCAGTAATGCTAACAAGTTTGAGGTTAAAATGCAATTCCTAAATCCATCATTTAATCTGACAAAGTTAGCATGAAGACATTTAACAGCATATTAAAACTTCCTCTTTGTCCCTCCGCCATTAGTGGCTGTAGTTTTGAGTCTGAGATAGAACAAATGAAGATTGAGAAAGAGGAGGAATAGAGTTCTGAGCAGCTGTGTGTGTCTGCCAGCTTCAGAGATGAGAGAAGGAAAACAAAACCTTGATGCTTCAAGGAGGTCAGAAACATTATCCACTGTAGCTTAAGTCAGATGGATTAGTTGAAATAAGAAGATGTAGTAATTGGATTGCTGTTCTGATGGTTAATTGTATTACATTGATATTGTCCACAGCTGAGTTTTGTACGTTCCCTCCCTTCTTGGTTCCTGATCATGGAAAATGAGCGTAGGTGACTATTAATGGGATTTCAATTTATGTACAGATACACCCCAAAATGTTGGTGTCCCTCTGTAAACTGAGTCCCACCCCAATATGATCAATATGATATGAGACATCAGCCTAATTGGAAGGACAAAAAAGTTATTTGATGTACTTTGGAGAAAATCAATGGAACTGGCAAGTAAAAAGGGATGGCCTTGCATATCTGGGATTAGAAAGAGTGGGAAGGATGTGCCTTCAGTTCTTCATTTCACTACAAACTTCCAGTAGTCTTTTGGGGAAGCTGTGTCAGACCACATCACCAAAGGTGTGTGGGTCCTTCTGACATCCTCAAAACTTCCACTTACACAACCCTCTTAACTCCGAATCCCAGCTCTGTCAGGAAGCCTCTAAATCACTTGGAGATATGTTCACAGAATGTATGAACATAAACAATCCTGGCAAAAAAGTTCTGGTGCAGCCAGGATCACTTGTCTCAGAGTGTTTCAGGGGTCCTTACAGGTAAAACTCAAACCTGCCATTGGAAAAGTGTAGCACCCTGACCATTACGTGGTTGTTCTAGTTTTGTTTGAAGTTAATGTCTATAATGTGTTTTCATAAGGAAGAACGATGATAGTTTGCAACAGGCAGATGTACAACATTTGAGTGAAATTTCACTGGACAACTTAAGATAACCTGTACTATTGACATGCAGATCTAGGGGAAAAAAAAAATCAAAGGAATTGAGGGTGGTTCAGATACACATTCTTGCTTTTGAAAAAAGAAATAGAAAAAAGAAGCCAGTGCTGTCACCATTGACAGAAAATACAAAATGTCTAAGCAGGACCCATTAAGTCCTAAGAAGGAGCACAACAATGAAACATTTATGACATTAAAAAGCTGCAAGTTTTCTTTCAGAGAGACCATGAGTTCATATTAATTCCCAAGATTCTGAATGGCTATTGGTGCTGATTATTGATTTTGAAAATCTTCTGAATATAAAAAGCTACAAGTAGAGCTAGCCTTGAGTGTGAACCTGTGCTCATCTCAAGTTGTGAAACCCACAGATAATGTGGAATCATTTTCAGAGATTATGGTAAATCTACAATCAAGCGAATGCAACTAATTGAACCCCACAGGATAGAAAATGATACATGCCCATTCTAAAACTGTGAGAGTAATTTGTAGTAAGAAGACTCACAGGGTTAATGAGAAGTGAAAAGAAATTAGTCAAGAAGAAAAAAAAGAATTGTAAGAACATCACCAGATCCACAGGAAAGGATCAGGATTGACAAGGTCTGAAACAGCATTTTAATGCAAGACCATCTCTGGGATCCAGTTTAAACTTGTCTTTCAATAAATAAAACTAATGCATAAATAGTTGCATAAAAATAGTCTGGAAAAAGAATGAAATGTAACTTCAGCCAAAGACAGCTTCTTCATGGGTGAAATGTAAGACATCACAGAAGAATATAAGATAAATATTTTCAATACATGAAGGAACACAGCCAAATACTTCTATCTGAATACCTACTGAAAATATTATCTTTCCAAAGCCAGTTAAATTCATTTGACTAATGTATTTTCATTTGTACCCTTAAATTTAATGGAAGGTCCTAAAATAACCTAATAATTGTGGTTATTTTCTCAAGGCTTGAACAGTAATGTGCTGTGACACATAAGCCTTCTAAATTCATTACTGAGGAACCTTCAATGACTTTGCAATGAAAATGAGTTCCCTTATCAAAGAGATCAAATCAAAGGGGAAAAAAATCTTCAGAATCAGTCATCTTTAAACAAATCCACATGTATCCCATAATCAGAGGCAACCTCTTGTCACTCATGAGCAGTGTTCCAGCTTGAACTTTTTGACCGTATTAACTTTGTGTGCTTGAAACAGGAGGAAAAAAAGCATGATGTTAAACTGAGAGAAGTGTTTAAAAACAGTTATGCTTATAGAACTGCTAGTGAAGGAGTAGCTGATTTAATTGTTGCTATTTTCATTTTTAAAAATAGATTTAAATTCAGACAAAAGCACTGAATAAATGGTAGATGTTTTATTATGGTTTGATCAAAATAATTTTGTGTGGCCAGGAACCATGTGGAAGGAAGAGGGCTGCAGTTTTGAATATGTTCAGCATTGCATTGCTAAAATATCATGGTAAATTATTAGTCTTTTTGATTTATTGTGTGCTCATTTGGTCATAAGGATCTCCTCTGGTAGACCAAATGCAGGCTCTCAGACAGATTATCAGGCAGCTACACTGAGGTGCCTGAGATAATCAGATCAAACAAATGGACCATAAATACAGCTAAAGTGAAAAGGAAAAGAAAGGAAGTGAGTGAGTAATTTTAGACATCGTCTTTCCATGCATGTTTAATTTTTAACATAAATTGAACATTATGAATTATCCAACTTCTAATATCATTGTAGAGGGCTATGCACTGTCTGGAGGAAGACACTATCCAATTCAAACCCAGTGTGGCACTAGATGTTTAAGATACCAAGGGAAAGCAGAGAATAATGTTAATTAGAAAAGAGGTTATTGAAATAAGATTTTCTTCTGTTTATTAAGAGCCTAGAGGCTTAGGAGAGGAATATGCATCAGGCCTTTTAATTAATCTGTATACTTGTAAAGGGAATTTACTAGAGTTCATCATGGTCAGATATGAGACAATAAAGTAACAATAGTGGCAAATGTCTGCTTTATTGAGAATCAGAAGAGCAAAAAACCGCATTATCTTGGATGTAATACAATTTGGGGATTTCCATTTGACAACACAGTATCTGGGAAATTACTTCAGGATCATTAGAGAGCAATAAGAGGCATTCCTGTAAGGATATGAGAAGCTAAGCAAATGAATGTCTAGAAAGAGAATATAAGAAAGACCAAGACTGACACTTGAGTAGCTTGCATGGGCACATGGGTCAATGGCAAAGCCATCTGGAGTCATCTACAGAAGACATATTTTGCAAACAACAGCAATACTGACAAAAGCAGCAGCCTTCTCCCTTATTGCTTAACTAATTGACTTCATCCTTTTTGTAAGGGTGGGAGTGATTTATCTCACTTATATTAGGCAACCATTTTAGGATCACCCTCAAAATATGCCCATCTCTCTTCATTCACTTCAGAAGAACCTGAAATAGTGCCTGTCTAATCAGATAACTAATTTCTAGTTTCAGTACTGGAGAAGATGAATCCCATCTTGAGTGACAGTGATTATTGTAATTTGGACTTGTTTAATGTGGGCTGATTTTGAATGAAGTGGAATTATCTTCATGTAACTTTAGATAACTTCAGTATAAACAGCTGCATCAATGCAAGACAGCTTGTTTCAGAAACAGAAAGAAACAGTTATTTGGAAGTCACTATCTGACCTATTCAGAGATCTTGTTTAGCACTGAATCGATTCGGTCCTGGACTCTATCAACTAGAGGTCTTCTGGCTGCAAAGGGAACCTTCATCACTCTAGACATTAAGGTTATACTAGAAAAATTCCTCCCTGGGGTGATTACAGTGACTCACACTCACAACCGTACAGGATGGCCAGGATGATGATGTATCAAAGCCCTTTATAGATGAGTGCTTGCCAAGGGAAATGCAATTATTTATCACTTGTGTTGGCACTGATGTTAATAAAAATCGTCAGAAATCTGCTGAAAGCCTTTTCCCAGTAGTTTGGCAGAGAGGGAGCCGGAGGTCCCGAGTGGAGTCGGGAAGCTCTTTCCGCAGGAACTAGCACCATGGACAGAGGCAGCTGCTTCGCTCCTTCTCCTCCTTGCCAGCTCCCACCTCTAATTAATATGCAAATGTTGCCTCACTTTATGCAGGCAAGGGCTCCTTTGTATGGATTTCACTTTTTTATTGGAAGACCTGAATGGCAACTAGAAATATTGGTTGTGAAATAGGTATTTTCTTACCAGGAAAGACGATAAAACCCTTGTTTTGCACAAGAAGAAAAAGGCATATATACAAAGACAGCCTTTTTCCAAAAAGTAATTGATAATAAGGCTTAATTAATCAGAATCACACAGAAAAAAATATTAAAATTTATCTTTAATATATTTTATTGATCTCATTACTCTTATGATATAAGCAATATCAGGAAATAGGATGTTGGAGAAATTCTTAGGCTGCTGTTCACATCATGACTCCATTACGTTACAAGGTCATACCAGGAGACTAAAGATAACCAGGTGAGCAAACTCAGGTGACTTGACAACTGCCAACTGAGTTGTTTCATTATTTTGATTAACAAATACCTCAGGAGTCATATAGTATTTACAGAGAAAATGAAAAAATGCCATTATCACCTGCTTATTTTCAGAACTGCCTGTCCCCATTTTGACTGCTAGATTCTTATAAGTTTTTTTTCCTCCTCATGCTATTAATCATCAATTTGCTCAACTCTAATATCTACATAAGAGCAACAACATTTTGCTAAGAAACAATGACAAGCAAATGGAGATGTCTGCCCACTTCTGTTTTCTGAATAGAGGAAATAATTTCTGTACCTCTGCACCTCTGAACGTTACCGGAACAATGAGTCCCTTATCTCCAGCCCAGTGTTTTTTTGGTTTTTTTACATCTCATAATGGATTTGAATTCTTTACAATGATCTGCACGCACAAATTCACTTCTCTCAATGCTAATGACATTCATTATGTGGTGACTAGTCTAAATAATGTTAGGCTATTTAAGATAATGTAGGTTTCATAGGCCTGCTAGACGATAAAGTTTCCTTATTGCTGCAAAGTTTATTGTCTTTGCATTTTCTTCTGACATTGTAAGAGAAAAAGAGTGAATTTTAGAGGTTACTTTGAGAGCTTTCACAGGTAATTACATTTCCATGACTTCATGAGTCACCACAGATTGCCTTTTAGCCTATGGCAAATGCAAAGTAAAATACTGAGTCTGTAAATCCCCACAACCTGTGCAGGGCCAGAATGGAGCCATTTCCCCAGAGTAACGGGGCAATCAGTGCTGCTTTCACCCAGTACTGGGTCTAACATCCCTGACAGAAGGGTAGTTGGTGATAACAGACATGCCTATCCACCTGGCATGGACTCGTGCTCTATAGGTACATCCAGATGCTTCAACATCCACTGTACCTTTTCACCATATTCAGGCTGTGAAGGATGCAGTGCTTCTTTTTGGAGGGGCAGAGAGAATAGCTGTCCAGGTTGCACTCTCTTAATTCTGAGGTTATGGATATACTTCCAGGAGAAATACCTGTGGTACAATTTTCTTAATTCTGAGGTTATGCATATACTTCCAGGAGAAATACCTGTGGTACACGCTCCACCACTTAAACAAGCGTTGGTTTGTTAAACCAGTAGAGGCCTGGCAGTATTTTTCATGGTGAATTCTTGGGTTACGTGTTGCTCCTCAATCCAGAGTCAGCACATGGGGCATTACTGCAGCTTAATTACCACCCCTTTTCCAAGGAAGTGAAGGACCATCAGGACCACCTGCCTCACGAGAGAAACCTTGCAACACATCATCTGTTCTCTGGCAGGTTGTGCTCCAGGAGACACCAGTAGACAGCAGACAAGGTGACAGCAGACCTGTTTAGCAGGTCAGTGTCCTGCAGGTCTTGTGGTGGGAAACTGAAATGTAGCAATATGGACAGGGAGATAATAGGACACAGCTGGAGAGATCGGGGGGTCTGGGGTATGAGGCCACTCACCTTCCATGGAGGTCTTGGAGGGCTAGCAATGAATCTGTTTGTCTCCAAACACTCAGAGCTAATATTACTGCACAGGTTTTGCATAGAGGAATTAAAAGCTGTGTCTAATGAAAAGATATGGGGGTCTGCAGGTTAGTGCCTTTATATTTACTTCCTGGTGTTTTGTGCTGCAGGTCCATGGTCTGCTGGACTGTTACTGATCTGTTGATGTCTGGACTCCTCTCCTCTACCCCCATGAATGTGGCGTCACTATCGTGGAAAGATAGCATCTTCAGCCACATATTTTTTTCCCTCTTTTTCCTTATCTGTGCTTTGACTGTTAGAAGAGTCTCTTGTCAGGTGGGTGCGACAGGCTTAAAATGTCTTAGACTGTGTTCTGAGCAGCAGGGTGTTACATCAAAACCAGGTGTAACACCCCTACTGTGGTCAAAAGGAAAGTACCTACCTTTGCTTGTTATGAGGTACCAGTCAGGGGTCTACAAAGGGTAGTTTGGCTCTGAACTAGACTAGCAGACTGTGCTCAACCTGCTGCTCCAGCTAATGTTAGAACTCCAGCAGCGTATAGCATGTGTGTTTGTCTCTTAATTAATGAAACCAGTCCATCTGTAGGCATGAGAGAGACACTGCAGGTGTCTAGAAAGCTTTCAGTGGAAAAGGGATGGTACTGTTGAAGTTCAAGAGTCTTTGGGTTTAGATAACTCCTGAGAGAGTGTTGTTGAAAGTTGGCTTTGGCACCTGTTTGGATTCCTAGTTTAAGTGCAATTTGGATCATGTAGGAGGGCTTAGCTTCTCTTTATGCCAATAGCAGTTAGGAAAGATAGGAAGCCATGAAGAAAGTATTTAGTACCATTTTACTTCTTTTACCTGGTTTGTTGAGGTTTCTTTATAGACTCGTGAGCACTGCATTGCCTACTAGATTTCTTCCAAAACATGAGGACTTCATATTTTGCATGAGATGCTGAGACAGAGATTCAAATGTTATTGTTCTTTTTCTGAGTGCTTTAAGGATCTTCACAATGTTCTGACTCTACACAATGGCATATATAAAACTTCCAGCTGCTAACACAAAGCATTCAAATGTCCCTTCAGGCCACATGGGAACCTCTAGAGCTCAGGTCAGCTGTGATATTAATTGCTAATAACAGCACATTTGTCTCCTTGCATACTGCAACTGTGACATTAATTACCAGTGAGGTCATGGGTGAGGCTCAGAACCAAGCTGCAAACCTAAAGTAATTGACCCCCTTTTTTGATAAAGCTCAAAATCTTCTCCTTTTTGATTCAGTTAACTTTAAATTCAGCTGTTCACCTTTTTAGCTGGACCTCATAGGAACAGAACAAGACATTCTTTAAATTGAAGTTTCCAGGTAGGAAGCTAAATCAGCAGAAAGATTAAAAAAAATAATTGAAAACTCCACCAAACCCCAAATCTTTTAAACAAAAGACTCTTACTTATAAACAAAACCCCCCATCCATTTATCAAAGTCAGGAACTCCAAAATCTTTGCATGATCAGTCATTTTTCATTATGGATGTGCTCAAAGCAGGCAGTTGCAGCTTGGAGAGATTCTGGGCACACACCACTCTGTGAGTGTGTGAGAAAGGGAGCTTGTTTGCTGGAATATATTTTCCCAAATTACCACATTTTCAAAAATCTTTGTCAATAAAATGGCCTTTCACGTTTCCAGCTGCAAACATACAGAATGGCTTGGTGTTCTCGTTGCCTCTTTCATTGCATTTTTTTTTCCCAGCAACATGGGTATGTCTGGGAGGAGGTGGGAAAGGAGGAGAGAATTTACAAACATCTAAACAGATGCTCTACTTTACCATACTACCTTTGGAGTACATGCATGTATGTATACATATACCTATATATGTATATACCTGTATTATGTATATGTATTTTTATATATATATAAATGTTTTGTTGTTTGTGTATATAAAACCCCTTTCATTCTGCAGTGATACTGCCTAACTCACCCAGATCACTGCCTCTAAACGTCAACCCCAAAACCAATGCTGAAGAGTAACATTGAACAGCAGAGCAGGTGACCTGTAGCTTAGTCCTCTTTCTTCTGAAGAAGATAGAACATTTTGACTCAAACCTTTGATGGCCTAAGGTTGTGCTGCAGGGTTGGCTAGAACATGGCTTCTTTTTGTCTGGGCCAGCTCAACTGCTACAGGTATGAAGCTGTAATTTATTTTTTACAATTTTTACAGGTTTTTATGCAAACAAGTCAATGTAGCAGCCCCTTTAACAGCAGCATAAAGACCCACTGAAGACGAAGGACTACTGTCTGATTCAATACTAAGTCCTTAAGCTGCTGAAAAACTGATTATATGTTGCCAGAATGAGTTTTCATTTCCTAATGGTGTCATTTTCTGCCTGCAGTATATATTAGAACATCCAGTTTAAACAGGAACATTTTACCTCTGCTGCAGGTTCCATTCAGAAGTTCAGTTTTTCTTCTCTTCCTGCTTCACAAATACATCTTCAAAAGGTGCAGAGACTCAGCTGGGTTATTACTGCTAAGAGGAGTGCCCTTACTGCAATTTTATAGGTAGCAACGCAAAGGCTGTCAAAGGAGCAACAGTTTCTTTGGCGTCACAGGGTGCGTCATGGGCTTTTGAAAAACTCCCCTGTTCTCCAACTGCAATGCTCCTAAATTGCATCGATGCTGTGTTTTGCAAATAGCTGAAGCCATGTGAGTCAGGAAGCTTTTTCTTGTAGCCTTTACAGAGATGAGAAACTCCACTCTCAAGTTTATCTCTGCTTTTACTATCATGTGCAGACATAAACTGTGGTAATTGGGTTGGAGCAGCTTTTGGATCTGGAATGCAGACAGCACTCAGGAGGAAGAATACAAAGATGTTTTTAAAGTACTTCATACCTGCATTTACAGAAAATTGTGAGAGCTGGAAAGGTAAACACTGAGATAGACCTTTTCTACAGCAGGAAGCAAACAATCATTCTGATCTCAAACTCTGCTCTTAATACAGAATCCCCAGACGTTTCTAGTGTCATTAAGAGTTGCAACAAAATGTTGTTCCTTCTTAATAGTTGAGCATGGAAATTCAGTTAGAGCCAAAAATAACCCCAAACAAACAAAAAAATCATACAAAATATTGCTAAGACAATAAACAATTGTTTAGCAAAGCTGACTGCCTTGTTTCCTTTAGCTTTTTCCTTTATTCCAAGAGCTCCCAACTTGAAACAAAGAAAGAGTAAGTAGGGACTAAATACAGTCTTGTTTATTCTTACTGCAGGCTACGTTTAATGTCAAATCCCATTATCCCCATCCTGTCACAGAACGTTCTCTACTCTTTTGCTTCATAGTGCTGCTACTGGCCAGGTGTTATATATCTTGTTTTCCCAAGTAAAGACTGTGAGCAAATCTGATACCTCTGCAAAGATGGTCTGAGCTCCATTTTCAAATTGCAATTTAAAAGGCTAGGATAAGATTTGGTTGCCCAGTCATCTAATGCCATGTGAGATGCTATCGGATATCCCCCAGACACCAGCTGCCAAAACAGATGTGCGCTGATCTTCTGTGGGTTCTACATTGTATCTGTGAAAGTGGTTCAGGAATTTCAGATATCTTGTGACCAAAAGGGCACTAGACAGCTATGTTTAGCCAAGTGAACCCTGTCCTTTTTGTGGGTTGGATCTGAGCTTGTCAGTTAAGACATGTAAATTTAGTTATCTATGGGGAATTCCTGCAGGATGGGAAGAAAAACAGAAGGAAGATGAGAAGTCTCACGTATCAAGATAATGACAGTTTAATAGGGAAAGCTAAAGTCAGATGCAGAAGCGGAGCAAAAAGAGGAATTTTTTCACTGCTTCCCATCAGTGGGCAGATTCCAGCTACGTCCTGGAGTGCAGAGCCTCAGCATGTGTAACAGTTACTTCAGAAGATAAGTGCCACAACTAACCATGTCCCTCTTTCTCCCAAGTTTGGACTGCTGACCACAACATCATATGGCGTGTGAATAACAGAAAAGGCCAGAAATAGAAGCAGTGGAAAATGTAGAGATTAGAAAAAAGGAAAACATCCAGACACAAGTGTACTTTGGAGATAGGCTCTTGTGCTAAGAGGCATTAACTTAAATTTGTTATAATCATACTGACAACTTCTGATTTAACCTGAGTGAGAGTAATTGTGCTATAAAACCAGTACATGCTCAGAGGACCTGGAGGTCAGAGCTGCCACTCTATTCCTTTCACAAAGTGCTTGACCTATTACTCAGGGGGGTTGCACCAAATTACATCCAGAGGTCCCTCTCAACCCAAATTATTCTGTGATTCAAATTACCCTCGAAGTCATGCCAGTTTACATTTAGAACAGAGGCTCTTGCCTTGAGAAGAGATAGCTTCCAGGCAGGTTACATCTCTAGTTAACACTAGAGAAGAAGATTCCTGGAAACGAGGCAATGTAGCTGGGTTTTCTAGCCAAGATTCCCATTATGTTGACCTCCATTAAGCTTCATCTGGATGACCACGTTCTGCAAATGTTGATCCGGCAACAGTTGTTCTGTTGAGGGACATTGAGCCTGAAGTGCTTGATGAGCTGACGAAGGAGTACCCAGTCAATCTAGTTGGGGCCATCACATAAGCCATGTACAGGAGGCTGAGCAGTTACCAGTTGACAACAGCAACTGATGTGCCTTGACCACAGTACCTTTCTCCTTGCTCATGAGTCCATTCTGCTGGTGACCATTGCACACGGCTGCTCAAAGCCTCACAATGTCCTTGTCTCCCTGACAGACTACCTAGATTAAAATATACCAGCAGTTTTGTTCCCTTAACTTACCATTAATAGGCAATTCTTTTCCACTCTTTTTTTTCCTTTATTTTCCTGAAGCTTTACTAAATATATGTGTCTGGCTACATCAATGACAACAATTTAAATAGGGTATAAAGAGAAGCTCATTAATTTCTGCAGGAAATATATTCTTTTCACCATTAGTTTTGCTGAACGCTTTAGAAAATGTTATCTGCAAAGTCTTTTCAATATATAGTGGAGATTCAATGAATTACAATAACTTATCTTCAAATGAAAATCTTGCAAACATAAGGTCCAGCTCACTAACATTCAGCACAAACCCCCTTGTTCCAAAGGAAAGCTGGCTTCTCAGCTAGTTAAAATTCTGCTTCAGTATTTGATGGGTTGAAGGGTAATTAGTATGGGGTGGGAGAAACTGTATTCAGGCATAGTATGCATTCCGAAACCATCTCCAAATATTATGTAGAAGCCTGTTTCTGTTAATTTCATTACATATTGAAAGCCTTGAAAAGTTGTCTTTTAAAGTGACATGAAGAAGCAGCAGCCTGAAGTATCTGTGTGATTAAAGAGGGATATTTCTACAGTTTCAACTCTTCTATCCACAAACTCAGCCTTGGGTCAGATTGAGAAAGACTGTTCTTTTTCATTTCATAAGGGCAAAGATCCTAAATTTGAAATGAATTAAAACCTGATACAGGCAAAAACAAAAGAAAGTTTCTCCTGAAACTTTACTATTTTTGCCAATGTGTTGTCTCTGAACTTCATCACTTCCAGATGCTTAAGATCAGTTTGATCATGACTGAATAACAGAGAAAAAGTAGAGAAAACAGTACAGTTCATTGCCATTGGAAGAAAAATGGATCTGAAGCAGCAACCTAAATGCATGTTGAGTGGTTACTCACAGTCTGGAGTAGTGTTTGTCCTTGGCTTTAAGACATTGAGAGGGGTGCATTGAAATCCATCCTATATCCTAAAGATTTAAATGTATGGATGTTGTTCCTGTCCTTCTGTAAGAGCGCACTGCTTATATGTCACAGTTTTCTCTTTCTGTTGTGTTCATTTTTCTAATAAAAAAGGAAGCGATGGAAGAAATTGCATATTTTAGCTTAGACTTTTCCATGTGGAGTTCATTAATTCAAGTGTGGGGAGCTGTAATGCAAAACCCCATTCAAATCCCTTTCAACTTGCTGATGTATCCTATAGGTCATCATGCTTAATTTTATTTCTTAGGACTGTGAACTTTTCAAATGTAATGTTTCACAATAGCACCTCGGCATTTTTATTGTAATATGAACATTGTGAATACATCATAAATCATGTTCATGTCTTTTATACTGTAGTGCACCTGGCATATTAAAACTGAAGGTTGAAGTTATCTTTGTCGAGCGCTAAGCATGCAAGCCAGAAAATGAATAGAAAAAGGAATGTAACAACCTTCACCCACTTTCAGTATAAAACCGCCCAGCCAACCACTCAGAGATATGCAAAGGAACTGAGTTCGATGGGTTGCAGTTCAGTGTTTACAAAAGTATTATTCCTAAAGCAAAGGAAAGGAAGCTTTCAGGCTTCTCTGCCTCTGTGGAAGGTGTCCTGACATTTGAAAGTACATAGACTGGAAAGAGGAGACACAGGACCAATACCACTGAGCACATTTGTGTCTACTTGCAAGGTCAAGCAGCAATCCTGGAACTACTCCCACTGACCTAAAGGCAGCACTGAGCCTACTGGCAGACTCCGAGCCAGTAATCAGTGCCCTGCAGAATGTGTCCCTTAGGCCTTAGCCTGCTTTCTGTGTGATAAAAAAACCCACAACGGTTTTCCCCTTGTAATTTTGAGGAATGCGATGCTCACAGGGCTCTGCCAGTTTTAATGTGGCCTGATTTTTCTAGGTGAATATATGTGCATATACATGAAAACATTTCCAGTTTCCCTCCGTATATAATATTTTCATCTTTTTCACTGTATAAGTGCTGTGGACTGTGCTGTCTTTTCAGATTTTCCTTTTCTCTTTCTCTGAATAAAATCCAGTGAGTGCAACATTAAGATACAAAAGGCTGGTTGGAGTCTTCCCTAAGCATTTGTGAAGTGTTTACTTCCTTTTGGATCTCATTTATGGCTGAGGCTTTAGCTAATAGAACTGAAGCCATTTAGCATACCTGAGCTTTGCTGTTGACTTTTATTTTGGTCAGGACTCGTGATTTTGGTCAGGATATCAGTCGAAAATGAAAGAGGAAAAATGATCTTGGAGTTATAGGAATCAAATCTGAGGTCACATTTGGACCTACACGCATAATACCCCTCCAGCTGAAATCAAGGATGCAATATTTAGCTCCAGTTTACAGAAATATAGCCAAGAGCTATTCAGTATCAGAGTCGAATGATCTGAATACTTGTTCCCACCTCTGCAACTTTATTCCCACATAGCATCTAGAAAATTACTGTGCCACAATGGGTAGAATTGTCACTGGGCATCTAGATCCCTACATTGGCACCTGGACCACAAATGTCTGGGAGCATCAAATTCCCAGCAGATTTTGAATTCAACACGCTGTGATTTAGCTAGCTAAAAATTGGAACTCGGTGTCGAATTAGATGTACCCAAGTGCGTGGTGAAAGGAATTCACAAAGAGCTGTCATGGACTATGAATTACAAAGGGAAAAGAAAGAAAAGGAAAATGTTTTCTGATGTTCAGTTTCAAGGAAACTGTATTTCAGTTTGTGCCCATTTCCTCTGGTCCCGTTACTGGTCATCACTGGAAGAAGCCTGGCTCCATCCTCTTTGCCCCCTCCCTTTAGGTACTTGTACACATTGATGACATCCCCTTTGAGTCCTCCTTTTCTAGGGGGTCCCAGCTCTCTCACCCTTTCCTTCTAGGAGTAATGCTTCAGTCCTTTAATCACCTCTGGGGCTCTTTGCTGGACTCTCTATATCTGTGTCTCTCTTGTACTGAGGAGCCCTGAATTGCACCCAGACCTCCAGGTGTGGCCTCACCAGGGCTGAAAAAAGGGAAGGCATCACCTCCCTTTACCCACTGGCAATACTTTAGCTAATGCAGCCCAGGATATCATTCACCTTCCTTGCAGAAAGGGCACATTACTGGCTCATGTTCAACCTGGTGTTCAAGAGGACCCCCAGGTCTTTTTCTGCCAAACTGCTTTCCAGCTGGGTGGCTCCATTTGGTTACCTCCTTTTATTTTTATTTTCTCTCTCTTTTTTATTATCTCCTTATTATCTTCCTGCTTGCCTCAGCTGAGGCCAAGTCATCAACCCCCACTACAGAAAAGGAAATTTTAAATCCAAAGATATCCACAGTGTAACATTTTTCACAAGAATTCTGTCTGACCACAAATGTCACCCTGAATGTTCGGATAAAAAGCACCTGAAACTGCTTTTCTCTCAAGCTTCATTTCTTTCTATTGTTGCTCGTTATTTGGACCTAAGGTTATTTTGGACGTAGCTAAGGTCGGCAAATATTAGGATGTAGGCAAACACAGCCAAAGGGACATGTGTTGTCCTGTTGTCTTTCCTGCTGCTCTGTGGTGTTTGGAGTAAAACTGAACACAGTCCAGGAATAAACTGCTTCTCAGGGTCAGCAGTAATGTTTGTATAATTCATTTTGGTCCCTTGAATAATATCTTAGCTAGCTTAGGCATTTGAGTATGGGAAGCCTGGGCAACCTGTGGCCATATTTCTACAGCAGATCCCTGCCTAAGGATGGAATGATCTCCATTCACTAATGGTCTCTTCACACACAACCACACTTGCTTCTGTGACAGCACCAGGTACCTCCAACCAGAAGCAGATTTCTGTCAAGGGGAGATACACAAACCTCCTCATACAATAACCCGAAGAAGGGATGTAGAACATCTGAGTTCAAAGACACAAAGCCTCTATAGGAAGGTTAGTCTTCTTTTGTTATACAATCGATCTCCTGTGTTACTACTATTCACATCTCCTTTCTGTTCATCCCTGTTTAATGAGCAACCGTGTTTTTATTCCTTCCCTTGTGTTACAGACAGAGTTTCAGCCTATCCAGAAGGAACTAGAAATTGGTCTCTTCTGGGTGCACTTTACAGTACTGGTTACTCTGTCCTGAAAAGGATTTGCAGAACATAAACAAATCAGAGAAAGAATTCTCAACTATTGGTGAGAAGGAGCGTGAGGAGAATCTAATAAAAAAAGAAAAATTCTAGGAAAAAAGTGGTAGCTTCATAAAGAGAAAGAGAATAGTAGTTAAGTAATAAAAAACAAGCAACAAGATACAGAATAGAGCAAATAGTGTTTTCTTTCTCATAAAGTCAGGGACAAAAGGGAATGGAACAAAATTAAAGTGGCATTCTGTTTTTTTCATTCAACACATTATTAGACTATTGACCTCATCAGCTACATCATACTGGTAAAAAATGCCTTAAAAACTTTTTTTGATGGCACTGGAATATAATCTTCTGTACCATTAAATTTTGGTCCAGCTAGCTCTCTCTAGCATAATTGAGGACCTATTGCAGGTTAAGGACTGCTTCACTAGTCATTTCATAGGCGGTCACATTATTTTGGTGGCTGTCTCAATTGGAGTAAAGTCCTCAGATAGCTCCAAGGTCTCCACTGTACAGGTGCTAATATGAAGTGAATGCCTAGAGGCCAATAAATTTGTTCCAGATTTTGGAGCGTAACAGAGAAGAATGTTTCCTTGTAGCTCATTGCAGGCTTTGAGCTGCAGGGCTGCCTAGGTTGTGCTTGGTGGCAGTCTGTTTGCATTATTTTTCACTGGCTAGAACAACGAAGCCAAGAATATGACTGGATTGTGACTGCACTAAATGTGGTCCTGATTGACTAAACCCAATAGATTTATACAGCTTGGGGCTGGAACAGGGATTTTGCATGACCCAAGGGCAACAAGATTTAACGGCAATGGCATTAGCGGTGTCCTTTTGCCTGATGCATATATCATATGTGTAATCACATCAAGGGGAATAAACTCAATCAAAGTAAATGCTGTCAAAGATAAGTAGCATTAGGGATATCATCTACAGATCAAACCATCACAGACCTTTAAGTTTGATCCATGCATCTGTGTGGTAGGAATAAATAAAAGCCTCAAATCTTGTTAGCATTACAACGATTTTCATTCCAAGCATAATGGATGGGTCTTCCAGGGAGACATATCACTAGTGCATGTTCCCACTTCCTTCTTCTTCAAGGAAATCCTATGGCAATGTAAAGGAAAATCAAATCAGTTGTGCTAAAAGGGTTTGGCTGCTTTTGTCTTCTTTTTTTAGTCATTCTTAACAATATTCTTCTTCTAATCTCAGCATTTTAGTTCTGCATGGAGGAGTACAAGCACATAGAATCATAGGATGTTTTAGGTTGGAAGAGACCTTAAAGATCTCCTAGTTCCAACCCTGCAGAAACCTTGGGCAGGGACACCCCCTACCAGACCAGGCTGCTCGAAGCCCCACCCATCCTGGTCTTGAACACCTCCAGGGATGGGGTATCCACAACTTCTCATCACAACCTGTTCCAGTGCCTCACCACCCTCATAGTAAAGAATTTCTTTCTACTATCTTATCTAAGTCTCCCCTGTTTCAGTTTAAAACAGATCCCTCTGGTCCTATCACTACACTCTGTGATAGAGTCTCTCCTCATCTCTACTATAAGCCCCCTTTAGGTACTGGAAGGCTGCTATAAGGTCTCCCCAGAGCCTTCTTTTCTCCAGGCTGAACAACCCCAACTCTCTCAGCCTGTCCTTGTAGGAGAAGTGCTCCAGCCCTCTGATCATCTTTGTGTCCCTCCTCTGGAAATGCCACTTCCCAGGAGGGATCAAATATCTCTTTCACTGAGAAATCAACCTTATCCAGATGCTAGATAAAGATGTTAACAAATGCCTTGCTAGCTGCAATTTATTCCAACACGAGATTTCCTCTTCATATCTGTTCATTACAACCAATTGTAAACTCTAAAACAGGGGACATTTGTCATTAGTGTAATTTTTATCTCATTCCTGACACCATGTGACTGTTCAATCCTTTCAGGAAACATGTGAAAAACTTAACCTTGAAAACTCCCTGCCGTGGTAGCTACATCTGTATGAGGATATTGAATCATAACATCATAGAATAGTTTGGGTTGGAAGGGAAAATTGGCAATGTGTGGGAAGAATTTCTGAAGACTCTTTCACTGGAAGTTCTGTGCCATTTTTAAACATTGTCCCCTTTTTTGAGATGGTGAACTGAGGCATGCAGAAGAAATCATTCCCCAAATAGCCATTATCCTACATCACTCAACACACTGAAATTCTCAACACATTTCTCCCTGAGCTGCTGCCTGTTTTACTGAGCTCCCATATATACACTTGTTTTTCCCCTTTTGAATTAAAATGAGTTTCACAGTAGCCAGGTTTCATTACCTTGTTTATCCTTTTAAAATACTTGTGTATCTCAAACTCATAAAACATATCTGATTTTCTTTGCAAATGATTTTTACCTCCCACAAAATAACTAAGAGAACATTCAGTTTGATTGCGTTCATTTATTTGCCTATTAGTCTGTTTGTAGCTATAATAAGAAAGCAAATGATTCCACTGTATATTTTATTTATGTGATTTGTCTTAATAGTAAACTGCAGAGCCTGATTCAAACGCTAAAAATTATGGAGTCGTGGCATCCAAAGCCCTAATTGGAAGCATTATATGGAGGATTTGCAAGCTACAAAGCTTGCATGCAGAGTCAGAAACAGAACCTAAACTTCTTTCTCCTCCTTTCACTGAATTCAGATCCATGAAGAACACCTTTATCCACCCTAACACCTTATCAACGCCAAACCAGTTAGAATCCATCAGAAATAAACTATCTTCACTGGCGTCTTTGAGTGCTTAATTTTGCTGCCTTCAGTGGGGTGATGCCACCTTATAATTCCTTGGTTTGTGAAACACCCTTGCTGTAGGTGATCTAAAGTGGGAGTGTTGGCAAAGCACCTCCAGATTACAAATCCTGTGAAAATGACCAGGTGCTTAACGCTGCATCACTTCCTGGAGTAGCCCCTTTCTCCTTGGAGATTTTCAGACCAGCTAGTAAAGTGTAATTAAGCATCCCCAATTAATGTGATTAATGGCATGTAGCAGGTTTTGCAATTATTTCACTTCCAGTATTTTTGAAGCAGAAAGGCCAGGTTTCCCCTCCTGTGCTACCGGTTTGTAAGATGCACAGCTGTTACATTTTTTGCCTACATCATGGGAATACGTTATGAAGGAGTTTTTAGCAACAGGTTATATCCTGCCAGAGATGAAAAAAATAAATATATAAAACGAGCCTGAGTTATTTTGGAATCAGTGTTCTTTTTATGAGTGTTCCTAAGGATGCGGTCATCAGATCCATTTCATAATTGTTTCTGTGTCCTGCTGCATGCAAGGCACTTTAAAAGGTATTTTATTAGTATAAATGAGGGAAAAGTCCTGGCTCATAGTTCACTAAAACCCCTGTCTTGATGAGTCAGAATATTTCTACCTCTTTCCAGCTCCAAGCAATTATTCTGATCTATGGAACAGCATTGATGAATCAGATGGCTTCTATTAGTTATATAGACGTAATTTGCAAAGTTTTAATGGAAACAAATTAATTAGACCTGAATGACTTATTAAGTATGGGGAAAGAATCAGAAACATAACATGATTGCTGTCTGGAAAGATGAATCCAGACAAAGTAGAAATAAGAGAAGCACCAGTCCTAAAAGTGTGTGTACTTTGTGTGTGATACAGGTTATTTAAAATTTTGGTAAATAGTGCATATACTGTATATTTAGGGCTAGTCTTTAGTTTGTGCTTCTCTTGGTGAGAGACCTCTGAGTTTACCCACTTTCTGTACAGATCTCTCTCTCTGAGTGGGAGGGCTCCTTCTACAACAAATGGATTAAAAAAAAAAAACAAACAACAACCTTCCATGGCAAAATTCACTCAGTCTATTTTAGACATTTCTTTTAGGACCTGCACTCCTGTGAATATCCTGATTAGGTTTCTTCTACCTGAAAGGCAAACTAGGAGACAATCTACATTTATTTTTAGGCAGATCAATCCCATGCTCTTACTGCTTCTTGTTTTGTACTCTGTTATTTGTTATTAATTAGTATATAATTCTGTTTTTTTTATAAGTTGTGAGGTGAAGACAAACCTGTGGGTTCTGGGTTTGCAAAGCATGTCAGTACCAAAATAATAAACCTCTGAGTCTGGAGCCCATAGTTTGGAGGCAGTTGTGCCTCTGGGTTCAGACTGGTTCATCAAGGCTAAAGTCTCATCCTGCTTTATCTCGGGAATGCCTCAGTGAAAGCTTTAACTACAGGTCACATGGACTTCTGTGCTGAGCTCCATGTTGCTGAGGTTGTGTCGTTACTGGTATCGTCTTGTAACTTGGACTGCCATGTAGATAAATCTTTCAACAGGTGGCATTTTCTGGTGCAGAGACTGGCCTCTTGGCATTCAGAGTGAAGGGAAGAGAGGAACCTGCACTGGGCATTGTTCACTCAGAACACATTTCATTGCACTGTGTGCTTTCACAGGAAGATGAGCAGAATGCAAAATGAACAGAGAGGGCTGTACCTGCTCTCCTACAATTTCTTTCTTCCCCAGAATAGCCACAAAAGTGTGTCAGAGAAGAAAATTGCTGCATCATTTTCCAGACAGATGCTGGTCTAAAAATGCTACCTCCCAGGTGCAAGGTATTGCTGACCAAGCAATAAATAAAAATAATTAAAAAAAAAGAAAAATCCTGAAGCTCAGGGTCTTTTAGGCGGTGTGTTTGCAGTTGCTCTTTGTACAATCAGAAGATAATTAGCCATTTGATTTGCTGGCAGCTGGTCTTCTGGACAGCCCCGCTGAGTGTGTCTCATAGCCCAGTGCTCCACCAGTGACATCTACTGGCTAATACCACCTTCGGCATCCCACATGGTGGTGGGACCAGATGGTGGGACCGGACACGATCCAAGACCAGCGCGGCATGGAAAGGCAGAAACTGGAGAACTGTCACTGCTGAGAAGATGAGCAGTCTGAAAGGTTTGCTCAGTTATGAAACCCTCAAAATTCTCTTGACCAACACAACCCTTGGATAATGGCCAAGTTATGAGGCTTTTCATTACTGATTAATTTTCAAAAGGGCATAATGCACATGCCCGTGGGCACGACTGGTTTGATGTATGTCCAGTACATCTGATTTAGTGCTGTGGTGCTTGGTGAGTAAATGAAGTTTTGGGATCAGCCCCATCTTTAGCTTCATTGTCTTCTCTTATCTATTCACTGAGTAAAAGTTATTGTGGGAGTTGGAATCATTATGACTCTTGCAAAAGGGAAAACTTTTGGCTACTGGTTTCAGCCATGTGACCACTGAATGAAAAAGCATCCAGCTATTCAATCAGCTGTCACACAGTTTCCAAAAAAGATTCCCATTGCCTAACCTCCAGGGAGTGAATTTTATGCCATAGCTATGGGATCAGTAAACACCTGCAGAAAACACAAAGAATTGGCTTGACAAGGGGAATTTCTGAACGTCTGTATACATTGATGGTTTATATTTGGTTTCTGGTACACCAATCCGTGAGTCAAAGCTGCCATTCTTAAACTTCAATGTATCATCAATCATCATTAGTACTTGGTTGAATCCTTCCTTCAAAAAAAAATACAAAATAGATGACAAACATCAAGCTGTATTCTAAAGTTCAACCATGTTTGTACCTTTTACTATTCACTATTTGCAAACATTACTCAACATCCAGTCCCTGTTAGTGATGAACTGCCAGTTGTTTATTTGAACCATTGAACCATGTTAGGAAGGCAACACTTTGTAGCCTAGCAGCAAGCCAAAAATAAACCATGCTGTGTGAAACACTGACAAGCAAGGTGTTTCTACCTTTTTTTTTTTTTTTAACATTCTAGGTAGAAGTGGTGTTTAAGCAACTGTTAGAAGACACCTTTTGCAAAACACCTTTTTTCAAAACTATTCCATTCATTAAATAATAATTATAATTAATAATAATTATTAGCTTTCTAAACAAGGTTACTATCTTTCCACCTGCACTCCATCCTTTTCCCTACGAAAATCCAAAGGAACAGATTTCAGCTGTTCCCAATGTGGGACCCCTTTTTACTATTGCTATTTCACCTTAGTGGTTTCATTGGAACAAAGTCACAGTGAAAAGCTAATAGATAAGGTCTATTTCTGCTAAATAGCAGACATCACTCTGGTCACAATGACCACATACCCCCCCAACTCACTTCTGGATATGCAATATTTTTCCTCAGTTTCATGCTATAAAAGCATTTGTCCTGTGGGCTCTAACATAGTCTTCATATTATATCAGAAATTTTATTGGGAAAATATCAAAATCTGTATTGGTTTAGAGACCTGATTTAACTCCCAATGTGTTGATAGGCTAAATTCTTTTGCTACCACTTGGACATTTCTCAGTCAGCGGGGATATTGTGAGATTCACAGGAATGTAGTACACAAGGGAAAACTGAGCACTTGCAAATCACAGTGTAATTAAAACAAAAAAGCTGGACGCTTTCTAGTATGTCATATTAGATACAGGTTTCAAGGTTTAGATGTACAGTTTAACTGGAAGAGGCAGCCAATATTGCCCTTTGTACTCGGTTAAATTCTGAACAACTTGCCTAATAGTTATTCTGCAGAATACAAAGCAAAACAAAGAAAAAACCTTCCTTGAATTAGTGAAAACTTAGTTGAATCAGGAGCTATTAGAAAAGGAGATAAATCTGACATACTTTAAATTGAAATCTTTTAAAATCTCTGGAAAATCTTCAAAATCTTTAAAATATCATGCAAAGGTTGGTGTTTGGTTGTACATCACTAAGACAGGTCCCTTCTTCAGCTTGTAGTCCTATGTTCCCATTTATTTTCTCTAAATTAAAGACTTTAGGACTGAATGCAAAGCTTTCCCTATTCAAAGCTCAAGGACACCAAGGATAGATTTTGATGATATTTTAACCATGGTCCAGTTGATCTAGCTTCTCCTTACATTGAGTCATAAATATCCTTAGGCTTTTCTTTAAAACATTCTTCATTTTCCTCAAAACATTGAAAATTTACTACAGAATCAGGCTGACATCTGAAAGATGAATTGCATTCCTAATGTGAGCAGGATAACTATCACATTACCTAATGTATTAGAGTAAGAGAAAAAGGTTCATGGCTCTCTAGGGTGGAAATAATATTTATGAGAAAAAATAAAAGATGAAACTTAGAAATACGGGCTCTGTTAAACAGCTCTATAAATAAAGAAGTACATACCAAGAGAACAAAACAGGTGTGAAAACCACCATAAACTGTACCTTTGAGAAAGTGATGACTTGTAACGATAGAACATTAAGATCATCTTTCAAATGGACTGTCTCTGAAAGATGGTTCTTGTTGTCTCCTTTATTACATGCTAACCCCCTCTTTGATGAATGCTTGAGGAAAAAAAAAGGTACAATTCCTTTAAAGGAGGAATTGCTGCCTATAACATTTAGAACAACATTACCAGATGATTTCAGGATATTTATAACTTGTGCATAGTCTTGCAATTCATAAAACCAGAAGAGTGGGGTTTGGGCAACTCAAGTGGTGATTCATATCTCATTATTTTAGATGTCTAAATGTTAAGCGTGCAACTCTAAGCTGATCTAAGCTTAAGAAAGCTCTCTTCATAGAAAACAGAGAGAAAGTAGAGAGAAAAAGTTGCTTCCAGAAATTGATTCATTTGCTGACCATTTTATGACTGTATTAGATGGAGATGAATTGCCCCCTGGAGGTGTTGGTTTCTCTCCATTAGTGCTAAAGAGAACCCGTACTGCCCAGTTCAGATTTAGGCTTTTAAAAATTGGGTGTTGAAGTCAGGTTGCATGAATCATATTGAAGTGACGATGTTTTGTTCCAAATTTAGTGGAAAAGGAGACCAGAGAATTGATAAACTGTGGAAAAGTTGCAAGTACCAAATTTACCAAAAAAAAAGGAGCAGCTATATCACCACCATTAAAATCAAATTCTGTTTTATCTTGTTGAATAAGCACATGGAAATAGGAAGATAATTTCTTAAACTAAGGATTGTCAAGGCTTTCTTTTCATACCCATTTCTGGGCTTACAACTCAAGTGATCCCTGATTTCAGAACTAAGTCTCTTTCTAAGCTTGTTGCATTCTTCGTGTTCCATCAGTGATTAACCTACTGTCATTGGGATCTCCAGGGTTTTTCTTGTCACCTACTTCTGTCTACTTTTAGTATATGTGGTATTGTCCATTGCAGTCTTGCTTGATCTCAGCCACTTTCAGCTTTCATTTAAACATCATAGATAGGCTTAAATCAGAGCAAATCAGTCTAAGTTTTATTTTTCTCCCATGTTTTCTGAGTGAAACTAGTTCTCCTATAAGGAACTCTGATAATAAAGATAAAATGCCATGCCTTAATACACTTATACATGCCAAATAATTTTGAGACCTGTTGAGAATCACGTATGCATTTTTCTTGGTGCTACCTCCCATCCAAAAATGCTTGACAGGAAAGATTAAGAAGTGATCATACAGGTGTTACATGATGAGAAGACAGGCATTTAGAGTGTTGGCCAAATACAATCTGAACAGGAAAAAACACAGTGTCTGAAGACTTGGGCACCATCCTCACCCAGTATTCACCATGGGAATTCAATTCTGCAGATGATGCCAGAAGAGTTGGTTGACTCCAGCCTTGCTCCTGTAGTGAGTGAGGGAGGGAGAGATGATGGTGAGGAGACGGGTGGTTGTGCATATCATCTCTATAGTTCTCTCTGTTTTCTCTCAGAGAGGAGAAAAGGTCAAAAGCCTATGTGTCCTTTCCAGCCTCAGGCCCCATCACACATGATAAAATGTAGCAGAGAAGGAAGATCGATACCTTCCTCTGTTTTATTTGCCAGCGAAGCCAATTTAGAGCTGGTGCCACCTCACTTACAGCTTGAGCTTTGACACCATGATGTTGCAACAAACCTGGCTGATAAATTGGCTTTCTTTGCAAGGCTGAGCAGGAAAATGAATCAGCTTTCTGGTCCTCTTTCCATTCTGTGGGTAGAAAAAGGGTGTGATCTGCTTCAATGACTCCCTGGTGTTAATTTAATCCAACATGCTTTTTTTCAGTGATGAATAATGCTGTCCATCTACTCCCAGACTCAGGAAGACCCTGCTATGGTCTTCCTCTGGGGATTAATATAACCAATGTGTTGAGGTGAGGGTCTTCTGGCAGAGAATAATGGCCAAGAACATCTTTGAGGGCAGAAATTCTATGGGGAGGAACCAGACTTCTGATGGGTACTGCAATGTCTCAGTCCCAAGATTCAAACCCACATGAACACCTGTCACTACCAGGATAGCACACCGACTCTCAAAGACGTACACTGTGTTGTCTTTATCAGGTTTCTAAACCACTGAATATATTTAAATTCCCAATGGAAAGCCATATCTGCCTTCTTGCACATTTCTGCCTCCAGGAAAGTTTTCTCTCAGCTTAATTTGCTTTATCAAAGTGAAACACACACATACGCACAGGTAATTCATATGGAAGCACATCAGAATGTTTTCCTTCCAGGGGCATTTGCACAAAAATGGTATTTCTGCTTTGAAAGCCAGTGTACAATGAACAAATTCTTCTACAGGAAGTTCTCCATATGCATCTATTCAAGTTGCATTTGTTTACAACAGAAATAACCTGAACTCTCATGCTTCTATTGGTACTACAGAACCACAGAAAAGTAATCTGGATTACTTGGCTGTCATAATTAATGCGGTTTAAAACATAAAATCAGAATGATTTGCTTAAAAATAAGTGGAACTCAACTATTACATATTTTCATTTTTCCCATATTTTTAAGATGAATGATTCAATAGAGACTAAGAAAAATAATGAGGGAGGCAGTTATTCTGTATTTTCCACATATGAAAATATAAAACTACAGTAACCCAGACTTTAGAATAATAGAAAAGTAAACTGTAAAATGCATCTAAACCTGGCCTGGCTCGAGGCAGGAAAATTCCCACATGATGATCCATATATGATTCCTAAAAAACATTTGTCTAACCTGTCTTTAAAACACTGTATTGACCGATATTCCACACCTGACCTCCCCTAGGCTGTGTCTCAATATTCTCATTATAGGAAAATTCCTAAATTCCACACCTGACCTCCCCTGGGCTGTGTCTCAATATTCTCATTATAGGAAAATTCCTAAATTCTGAATGTTCCATGCTGTGATTTAAGTCCATCTCTTCTTGCGCTATCCATCAGGGATACAGAAACTTCTCACTTTCTCCCTGCAAGAGACTTTCAGACTCTCCAGTAAATTCCTTTCCAGGTTCCTCTTCCTTAGGCTAAACAATCACAGTTTCTGCCATCTGTTTTCACTGAGTTTTCCTGAGCCTTTACTGTTTAAATCAATGTCTTTTGGACTTCTCTTCCCTTTTCCTGGACATCACACTGTTGCTGAGTTCATAGCATTTGTCACACTTGTTTCTATTGTATACACACTTGTCACACTTGTTTCTATTGCATTTTTCCCTTTTTTCAGAAGATTCTTTTTTGTATTCCTGTCCTCCAGTGTTCTTGCAGTCCATTCCTGCTCTTTGTTTGCCAATTTAATGAACATATTCTCTCTTCTGATCATTCAGGTCATTGAAAAATACGTCAAATGCAGAACAGAACCCCATGAAATCTATGCGAGGTACATTTGCATTTTGACACTACACTCCTGATAACTGCTCCTAGGGAATGATATACAGTAACATTATTCCCAGTCTGTAATAAGCTCATCAAGACCAGCTTTTCCTTAGTTTCTCATGAAGCTGTCATAAGAAGTAGTGTTAGAAGCCCTATCAATGCCATAGTATATCTCATTTTTTTAATTTTCTTTTCACAAAGTGCACAAGAAAAATTAGACTTTGCTAACACGATTTCCGCTTGACAAATCCACACTTGTCTATTACTCATCTTTTTGCAATTATGATGAGAGACGTTTAATTGTCATGTTTTATTCTGAAGGGATTCAAGCCCCTAAGGAGCACACATTATATTTTCCAAAGTTACTTATTCAATTAAGAATGGAAATCCTTCTGACTTTCAGCATGACATGTGCCCCATGATCAAAGTGCCATGTGGATGAATTTTGAACACGTATCAAGAGTGGGAAGATGTGGGAAGCGTATAGGAGTAGGGACAATTTTAAGCCTTGGTATCCAGCAAACATTTCTCTGTTGGAATAGTTATTGTGTAAAGCCACAAAGGTCCTGATGCACTGTGTGGTTTCCTGGGCATTAATAATTTTAAATGCCCATCTCTTTTGATAAACAAGACTAAAGCTATGCTGGCAGTGCATCTTGCACCAAGTGTATGTATTTCCAAGGCAGCATTATAGTATCCATCAGGGGTATCAGTGCAGAAGCTGAGATCTGTATTCGTTAGGACTTTTGGAAGTCATGAGAGAGACTGGTATTGGAGAAAACTACTTTAATATTACAATGGATAAGTTTACAGGAGCTACTATCATGCCACATGTAGTCTTCTGCTACTGAAATAATTGTATTTATCAATTAATCAAACTCTGTCTTAAACTTAACTAGACTGGGCCCTCTCCAACCTACTAAAAGGTTGGTCTGGAATCTGTTAAAAATACCTAAAAAAAGTGTAGCCTGAATTTATTGGATACCAGTTTAAATCCATTTGTTCTTGTACCAGAAATGTCATTCTTTTCTTTTGCCAATAATTAGGAAAAATTGCTAGCACAGTCAATCATTCTCAAGCTGAGAAATGGGACGACATAAAAGCACAAAGAAATATCTGAATGGAGCGTGTGTGCTAGGAAAGTCAATTTTTTTTGCCTTGAGATTTTCTTTTATTATGCTGAGGTCAATAACAAAATCATGAAAGGCAGAGCTAATCTTCCCTACTCCTTTGAAATTGTATCTTTAGGTTAGGTTTTCCTTTCTCTAGAGGAAGCTTTTCAGAGACTATGACTTTGTTTTATTCTGTTAGCTCATATTAGAATGTTTGTCATTCCACACATAGAATAGTTTCTTCTGTGAGTTGCACAGATTGATAGCAGGTACCTTAACAGCACTTACAGAAATCTGTTAGAAAGATACAATGAAGGAAGAATCTTGTTCTTTTCTTATTCTGATGCTTCCACATTAATGTGATGACAGAGAAAGTTAATTACAGATGAGGAATGGCAGTGTACCTTACCTCTTGCTGCAGTGAACAATTTATGGGACTAGAGTTTCAGCTGATTTAAATTGTTGTAGCTCTCCTGAATAAGGAGATATGATAATGCGGATCAGCAGGACTCCAGGGACAGAATCTGCCTTCCAACTTGTTACAGAATGTACAGTAATTAGTGTCCATGAGAAAAGAATAAAATATATGTGCAAAGAATGATAACATTTGATATCGATATTGAGCAGTCACAGAAAAGCTCCTTCTCTGTTCTTTTCCATTTTCAGAGTAATTTCTTGAGATTATATTAAAACATACTAATTTCTTATATATATTAGGGCATAGGGGAGAAAAAGCCAGTATAAAAATTAAAAGCTTTAAGACCCAATATTCACAGAAGTCACATTTATTCTGATATACTCCATGCTTGGCATAGTTCATAATTTACAGAGACCTAGTCTAAGCTGACCACTGAAAAAAAAAATAAATTGCAATGTTTATGAGACAGGCAAAAAGGTATCCAGTCATTTCAGATTATTTAATTTACCCTTAAATATAACCTGTTAAACTTTGTCATTCCTTTGGAGCTTGTTATTTTCAAGGTTTCCATCAGACACTAATTAGGGATTGTCAATCATTTAGGCTCCTGGAAGAATCCAAACAAGACAAAAGAAGTAGTTGGAGTCTTTAAAAAATAACCGTACATGACTTGAACTCTTGAAACATGTCTTGTGCTCTGGTGCAACAGGACTTGACTTTGCCCATCAACATTTCTTCCAAAAGATTTGCCTGCTGACATTTACTTGATGAGGTGGCATTTGCTTTGGGGAGATATGTTTGGTGTCATGTATTCTTTGCAGTGACTCTTTTCCGATGGCATGTAAAGGTCATTTCAGTAGGGCAGGTTGGATTTGTAAACTTCCTGTGAAAGAGATTCTGGGCATGAAGCATCCGCTGAATAGTAAGTATCCTTCTTGTCTGGAAACTGCTGCTTTTTTTTGTTTTTTTAATCCTCTGCTCTTTTTTTAAAAATTATTTTATTTATTTATTATTTTATTTTATTTTGGTATCTTATTCTATGAAGTGTGCAGGAGAAAAATGACACCAGAGTGTTTCTGCATTGCAGTACTGCAGTGTTTGTTTGTTTTTTTTTTTTTTAAAGCAAATATATCTTAACTGGAAAATGGTAAGCTAATTTTAGTTGTGAAAAGCCCATGTTTTTGATGGTTTTATTACTTCCATGACCCATGAGGCACACTGCCTTAATGAGATGGTGTTTTCTAGAACATAGTGCAAACGTTCAATGATGAGCATTAGCCAAGGTTGAACTGAACAGGTCACTCCTGCACTCTACAAGTATCTTCCCATAGGATATGATGGTTGGGTTTGAGCCTTTAGGCTTTGACTTAGCAGGTGAACTGGCCAGCCACTATTGCATTCAATCTAGAGGCACTGGGAGGCAGGAGTTAACACTCTCAGCAGAACCCTTGTACCAAAGTCCTCTGTTCATGGGAGCAAACATTAGTTTGTAACTCTGCCCTATTATAAGCATGAGGAATGGAGAGCAGGAGGAGGAACAGAAAGGGAAAGATTTTGAAACATCTATGACTTGATTCAGTCACCCTATATAGGCATCCAATGCTATTATAAATATCCCTGGTCTTCCCATCTGACTCCAGCTGTCAGTCTAAAAGGCTGTCGATTCTGTGTTATGACTGTCAGCTCTTCTGGATGTTTCAGAAGTCCTAGGGCATTTCAATTGGCCCTATGAAACTTTGTGTTATAGACAACTAAATCAAATGCTTCATTTATTCTTTTTGACTCTGGTTGTCTTTATATGAGTTAGGTATATAAAATCTTGCTGATACCAATGGACTATATAATAAATAGTCAACATCTTGTAGGATTTCTATCAAGAAATATTGTTTTTTCCTTATTTTTCATTGTGAAACCAGAAACATAGAACCAGAAGAGATGTTAAAGTTACAGAGAATAATCAAAGATGCCAAAAGACCTTTTAGATGGTGGATTAAATTTGCTATAATGTGTAAGGATACCCCAAAGTTGTACTTATTATACCAAAAAATGTCAGTATTCTGAAGTTAGTTCTTTATGAAAAATGAGTTGTCTCTGATTGTCTTTTCCCCCCAAGATGATTAAATGGTACCAGTTAGTTAAAAAAAAAAAATCTTCTCCACCTACTTTCTAAGGAAATCATTATCTTCCCACGCATTGGGGTGTATATATCATTACAGATCTCAAAACCAACTATGCTGAACTTTCCAAGCACATGTTCCTGGGCTGAGGGGAGTAGCTTTTCTAGAGAGCAGCTGTTATCTCCAGATGTGAACCCTCTGAAATCTTAGCTGGGAAATCTTTACAAGAACGATCCATGCAATCACTTGGCACGGCAAACAGAATGAATGTTTTTTAGCTGCCCTGCTCCTATCTGGTTTGTCTCCCACGGCCTTGATTGCTGCGCTATCTCAATGTCAATTTACAGCAGAGTAACCAAAGCATGTAAAATATGTCTAGGTAAAGTCAGGTAAAACCCTCTGTTGTGGTTACCCGGGAAGTACGCATGAGCCGCTCAATTGCGTCTGTCAGCGGAGTGAGTGTGGCTGAATGCATTCAATTTGAAAAGTTACCACTTTCAGCTGCTTTCTACTTACAGCTGGTGAAGCACATCGATCCCACGAAGCCTCACCAGACCACAATGCCTCATCTGCTCCAGCTCAAGGTCTGATAACAGCTTTTTTTTTGTTCAGTTTTACATGCTCCCCAAATGATCTGCGGCAGTGATGGCCTCTGGCAGAAGTGGAGCAACACCTGGAAACATTCCAACCGTTGGCTGAAGTCGTGCAGGTCAACACCCAAGGAGTCCTTGTGCTGGTTAATACACTTCAGTTGACAGACCGTAACTCAGTACATTGCTGGCCCTTGATTTGGGGTTTTGCATTGAAGCAAAAATGTGTGGCAACTGGGGCAGATGGATCCTATGCAAATCTAAAACATACACAAACCCCACACATGAGGAGTCCTGGAGTTTGAAATAACGAAGGGCATGAGACTCTTGTGGGCAGAGATGTTAACTGGGATCACTGGGAAGAGTGAAAACTCAAGCAGAATAAATATTTGTGATGAATACTGAACAGAAATGCTTCTATAAAGGCGTAGCTTGGGTAAAAAAAAAGGCCTTCCATGTAAAAGTATGTCATGTTTTCAGTACTTTCACATTGAAAAAATGCAATGAACATGCACTTCTAATTTTAAGCCCCAATGAAACATAAGCAGGTATCAATGTGACTGGCTCAGACCACAGGTGATGTCTCAGAACACACATCAGGTACAGCTGAGGCCAATTTATACAAATTGTCAATGCAGGCAAGAGAGTCTAAAAGAGATGGAAAGAGCAATTGCCCTTAACTATTGATTGTTAATCTATACTACAAACCTTCAGACTTTACTACAGAGAACCTTTCTCTAGGATTGGTGCTTGTTTTCCTCAAGAAGCTGAGCACCTAATTGCACAATGAGGATGTTGATCATATTCTAAGGAAAAAAAAAGTCATAGAAATTCTCAGAACCTCCCAGATCACTGTGAGACACAGCTCCTGAGTGAACAAGCTTTCACCACAGGCAGTTAGAAGGAGGGGAGAGAAATGAGAGGGAGGTGTGCTGAGCTAAGCATGAAGTGTAGAAGTCAAAGTTTCTATATTGCAGGGTACCACTGGGAATCAATCTGAACCCAAGCGCAATGACCTGTCTGCTGTGTCTCTACAGCAAACCCAGGCTTTCCTGCTACTGTCGACGAAACTCCCCAGGGAGGCCAACTGTGATTGTGGCAGTTAATAAGGAGGTAAAAGAACTTGAAGAGATAAGAAGTGTGGCAAAAGATGCAATTTGGCTGCCGTGTGATCTCACGCAGGATTTTTGCCTTTGACCTCACTAGGAGCAAGAATTACCCTGGATCCTGCTGGATGATTTATGCTGTGTTTGTGGAGCTCTAACATACCTGTACCACAAAGAGATGAGGGGAAAAATAAATGATGCTGGTGGAATATAATGGGGAAAAAAAAAAAAGATGTGAGGAAAGACTGTCATTTCATAAACTGGAAAGAGGGAGATTTTATTATAGCTAATAATTTTATCTTATTACTTATTTCAAAAGTAATATTGCCACATTAGTTACTTAATGACAATCAGATCACCAAAATTAAGTTCACTTCCCAGGAGGAGATCTGGTCTTACTCTAAAATAACATCTATGATTTTTATTTGTTAAATCCTATGAATCCTTGTATAGATTAAAAGCACATTGAGTAAAACATAAGTATACTGCAATAAGAAATGTCCTGGGTACATAAAAGTATTAATTGCATTAAATCCTAGTTGTTTATTGCAACAGCTCCATAAAACTATATCCACTACTGCTCAAAAGAAGGCCTTAAAAAGCCCCATAAACCAGATCTTTTATTTCTTGATTGCTGATTTTGTTTACTGGGCTTTACTGAAGGCCTAGTTTTGGAGAGGTCTACCCCCATTTCTGCTTTTTATTTGTAAACAGGAGACATTTCTGGTTCATGTTGCTCTGTCTTCATTCTCACAATCCTTTTATCTTGCTATAATAGTTATACAGAAAGACTCTTGCAGGTTTCACTGTGGAGCCAATAGGAGGATTGAAAAACGGTAGCTGTAAAACTCCATATGAGTAAGAGCTGATACACACTGAAAGGAGTCAGCATCCTCTCCTCAGCATCCTCTTGAAAATCTTCTGCTGTTTCTCTCTTTGTTCTCTTGCTTTTTCTCACATACTCTTTTCAAAGCTGTCTCAAAAGACAGTTGCACTTAGGGCTTGATAATGTGATTTTATATAATTTAATTCCTTTATTTTCCCTCTGAGTTTCCTTGGTTCTTTCCTTCCCATTTCTTCTTTATCACTCTTTCAGAAAGCTAGATTAAGCTTTAATTTTATTTGCAGTCTTATTTATGCCCAGTAATTTCCTTACTTTATTGTCTTTGCCATAAGGATTACAAAATCAGCTAATCTGAACACATCAACAGCTCTTTTTACCCTTAGGCACAGAATTTTCAATACTTACGAGAACTGCAATAGTTCTTTCTTGGGAAACACGGGAGGAAAAGGTAATTAAAACAAAAAGAAAATGGGAACAATATCAAGAAGGAAAATGAACGCAATGACATGTCCAAAACAGAGTATCAGGGAAGCCAAAATTAATAATGCATGAAAAGAAAGGCATTTAAAATTATTATAATAAAGATTTCCAAGACCATTCATGGTACATGCTGTAGAAATATTCTCTTTCCCTGAATTTGTTTCCCCAAATTTTATATCTTGAAAAGTTAATCTTGGATTTTTTCCACTTATGACTTTGCTTGAAGACACGATCTCAGCTTCAAAAACATTTTCTTGAAAGGAAAAACATTTTTTCTAACCCTCATGGTCTAGGTTTCCTTTGACTTTCTCTGACTTTCTCTGTGGACATTGGGGAGAAACAGGTGTTTTCAGTCATGATAATTTAGCCTTCTTCTCATCTCTTCAAGTTAAAAAAGCCCCAAAACTCCAATAATTTTTAAGGTTTCTTAGGTTGGACTTTGAAACAGCTAGCTTGGGCAAAGTCTCATCATGCACAATATCCTAACATCCTTTTTAGAAAGAAATAAATTGATATTCCATCAGAACAACTGTCAAATTGACCAAAGCAAAAAAATAAATGCAAAGAAAGCATCACATAGGATTGAACAGAGCAAGGAGGAACAGAAAACCTTCCTATCCCATTATTTAAAATATGGAAGGGTGAGTTATTAGGTAAGGCTATCTTTCCTAGGAAGAGAATATGTGATTTATCCTTTTTTTTGGGAGAATATGTCCTCAATGTAGAAAATAACAACACAGAAAACATAAAATGAGCAATTAGTTGCAGAGCAAGGAGAAAGAAAGACGATATTTAAGAAGGGAAAAATTAACCATGGCTTTGTCTTGTGTTTCTCATTTTTATTTCTTGTTATTTTAACGTTTTAGATGGAAATGCGTTAAAAGGTCATGTGTCAGCAAGAAGGGCAAGGATGTAGCAAATCATTTGAGACTGTGGATTTGGGCAGAGGGAAAGCCAGCTAAGAGGAAATTGGTTGTCCTAAAAAATAAAAATTATGAATTCTTTCCTGCATACTTGCATAATGCTTTATAGGATATTAAACTAAATATGCCCACATATGATCATACATATGTATGTGCTAGTGATTGCTCATTGTCCTATTAATTGCATCTCAGTTCAATATTTACCTATTTCTTCGGCAGACAAACTGATCTGTCTCTTTTAACAGCAGATCTGCAGACTTCTGTAGGCATATGTGAGAAAGGCATATTTAGATGTTGGAACACGGTCCAGATTTTGATGATTAATTTATTTTCACACTTGGATTAATAATTCACTTCTGGTGTAATTGGTACAGGCTGCTTTTCATTAAAAACAAATATGATGAAGACATCATTGTTTTGGTATTCCAGCAAAATTGACTTTGTTCTACACTCTTCCGCATGACAATCTATGAAGTGAACACTTTTATTGGAAAAATGTAATATATATTAGAAATGAGGACCCATAAGACAAAGACCGAATAAATTAAAAAGCTTGCAATTTGGATAGAATTGTCTAATTTATTTTTTTTCTCCCAAAAGCTTCAGTTGGCTTTGAATAACATGAATAAAGGTCAGCAGATCTTCAGGTTCATGGTTCCCAGTTTACAGCAGAAAAAGTGAGAGACAATATAAAGAAAAAGAAAAAAAAAAGAAGTCAAACCACTTTTAGCTCTCCTGGCTGCAATGAAAAGCTTGAAAATGTGGTCAGGGAGCAATTTTAAAGAAAAAAAAATGGCAAAAGGATATGGCTTGTTTATTGAGCAAAGGAAGGCAGGTGGAAGACAGGCTGGAATTTCCGAATATCTCAAAGTAAATACTAGGAAGGAGAAGACTGCTTCAGCCAGACGGAGAATGGCAGAGAAACACGTGACTATTGACTTCAGCTTAGGAGAAAATTTCTAGTCAACAAACCACTGGTTTCCTAAAAAGACTTATCTGCTACCCTCACAGGTAAAAAAAGTTATGTTACACTGAAGAAGAAAGATAAGTGAGAATAATTACACTGTGAAGTGGGTCCTGATGCTGAACACTGAGATGTCATAGAGCCTATGCTTATGCCCCAGGCTGGTGCTCTTAAGGTGAAATGAAATAATTCCCCTCCTCCCCTCCCCCCTCCTTTTCATCTCTGGATTCTTGAGTGCCACAGGTCTTCTTTTCTTCTTTTCTTTCTTTTTTTCTTTTTCGTAATTCCTTCCCCTCCTCCCCTCCACCCTCCTTTTCATCTCTGGATTCTTAAGTGAGTGCCACAGGTCTTCTTTTCTTTCTTTTTTTCTTTTCTTTTCTTTTTTTTTTTGTATCAGCAAAACTGAATGGATGTTTAGTCATAAGATTAAAGCTGCTTTTACTGTATTTCTTAGGCAAAAGTGAATGGATGTTTAGTCATAAGATTAAAGCTGCTTTTGCTTATTTCTTAGCTGAACAAAGAAACTATTCAGATAAGGAAATTCAGAATAGTGAACTCTTTCAGTGGTAACCACTTGTGCTTTTAAGGATGCACATTCTCTTTCTCCATTAGTATTTTATTCTGCTGACTCCAGGAAATGATGAGGGACATGAAGAATACAGAGGCAGGATCTACTCAGAGGTCCACGATGACAAGATGAAAAGCAGCATGTGGAAGCTGTGATGAAGAAAAAAAGGTCGATATATTTGGAAAACAGTTTTCACTATGCAGCTAGTTCAGAGGACTGGGAAACAGAGAGGCTGTGAAATTTGCGTCCTTGGAGATATTTGAAAATGAACTGGACGTGGCTCTGAGCAGTCTGAATTGAGTTGGCTTTGCTTAGAGCAGAGTGTTAGCCCAAATGATCTCCAGACGTCCATTCCGAACTATGTTATTCTGTCAATCTGTGGTTATATGTATAAATTCTATTAACAATTTAAACTCCTAACTGGAATATAAAGGATATTTGGTCCCCTTTGTTATACTTACACAAGTGCCCGATAAAAAACATCTATAGAAAAGGCTACGCATTCTCACACTGATGTTACATGGCCACTCATGAACTCAATGCACTTTACTAATTGCTTTACTTTCTAGTACTAGGGCAAGGTCACCCGTCAGGCCACACCCATACAAATATAAGACCAGGGAGATTATTTCCTCCAGAAAACACTACCAACAAATATTTGCTCAACATTTGTTCGACTAATCTTTGTACCATGCTGTAAATGTTTCAAATCATGTAGTTTAGAAGTCTATGACGTAGATGAATCTTCTTGCAGATTCATGTGTAATTCCTTCCTATCACATCTGACAGATAAGTAGGTGGGAGCAAAGCAGCTGTTTGGACTAATGGCCCCTAATTTGGCAAACTTCCATACTGTGAAAAAGAAAATAAAAGAACAACCAGAACATGGTTTTCCTCACAAAAGCAAAAATAATGATTGTTAGTCTCAGTCCATAAACCTTAATATTTTTTTTTCTAATTTCTTTTTCAAACCATTAAGGGGAAATTTTGGTAGTAGTCTAACTGGCAGCACAAAGAATGTGGAAGAATACTATCTGCTTCCACAGTAATGAGTCTTTCACTTCTGTAGGTACCTCATATTATATTTTTAGTAGCAGTGTGTCATCATATTATTCCTTTATAACAAAATTTGATGTTACTTGGCAGGATATCACTCACAACTATGAATGAGCTACATATTAGGATCAAAGCATCCACACATGAAAGTTGATTTTAAAAAAAACAACATTAATAACAACAAACAAATCACTGAATGTTTTTGAGCAGTCCCCTAAACCACTTCCCAGTAACATGCACTTTCAAGAGATCTTGCACATAATTTTTATGATTTTTTATATATTTTTTCCTATTTTGCTTCCTTCAATGTCAGATTTTTAATCTCCAAGGTGAACAATAGTCTTTGATCATGACATTTTGTGTTATGACCCCAAGATCTTTCATGTCAACAGGATGCCTCACTTTTTAATGTTCCACTCAGCTCAAGGTCCTTACCTTCACTTTGATCTCAAAGGATCGACACATTTTAATTTTTTGTTCCTGGGACTATGAGCATCCTTCATCTCTGAAGATGCGGTACTGGCCACTGACACCCCAGTTAATGATTTTCATTGTGTGAGTAATAGTGGCGTTGCCTTGTGCTCTAGGAGGTACTACACACTCCTGTAATCAGAGGAGGGTAAAATCTGGAAAATATCTCACATTTTTGGGTGCTCTTGTTTAAATATTTCAAAATCTTTATAGGAACTGAAAAAGAAAATTATCATTTATGATAAAAACTGTAACAGGATTTACACAGAAAGGGCATAATGCCAAAAAGGCTCTAAATTGGTTTCAGCATTTTCTATAATGTGTTTGGAACATGATGGTTTCTCAGTAAATAATGAAATTAAAAACAGATGCCCCAGAACACAGCAGTTCCACAAAGACACTGACATTAGCCCGTTTACCCATTCCTTTACAAGACTTAGCAATTACTGAGTAAAGGTTGCTTTTGCAGAAACTCAACATGTACAACTACTGGTTTGTGGAGTTTTCAGACATAAGTACTTCTGTGAATCCTGATGGAGAAAAAGGTATAATTTGTACACAGTCTCCACTTTTCAAAGAAGATTCACACTCATCACCCCACCGAAGCTTTTGGAGTGAGATTTGTCTGAAGAACCGAGGACCTCTACATTCAGGTTCGTCATCTTGGTCTTTCATTCCAGTCAGCAGAGACCTACTCAATGCATCCAGATCATTAAAGGAGAAATTAATCTTCTCCTGTAAGCAAGTGTTCTCAATAAATTAGAGAATTGCAGTGAAAAGAGGCAGTTTCTTTCCTCTGATTTACAGCTAGTCTATCCTTAGTGGAATCCATCACCTGTTTTATATACACTTATGTAGAGCCTAAATTGCTCACAAAGAATATGTGGGAGCAACATCATCTGCTCCCAGGACAAGGGTATGAGGAAAAAAGAATTCATCTGGACAGTCTTCAAGTCCAGGATATATTTACTTACCCGTATTTTGAATCACAATTGTATAACATTCGCTTCTAAATGCAAAGGGTTAATAAACACAAATAACGAGGCTTTTGTATCAAACTTCTGTTTCCTTTCATGTGTACTGGCTTTTAGCTAGATTTCTTTTCCTCTTGGTCAAAGATCATCTTCTTTGAGCTTGCCCTCATCAGCACAAAAGGAAGTTGCTTGATGAAAACTTTAAAGATGCTCTCATGCATATTTACAACATCTTCTAAAACTTTTGTGTGACACTGAAAAAAGCTGGAGACAGTCATCTCTCGGAAACAGAAGAAAATAAAAAATATGCTATCTTGAGCCATCTGGGTACACAGAGAGAAGTGAACAGATAATTTTGTTTTGATTTTCACTGATAAGTGGTTAAGACAGAAAACTAGCTCAATACTTGACAAGAGAGATCTTTCTTTTCCTTAAAAAATAATGTCTCCCACTTGTTGTTTCTAGTCTGTTTTCCAGACTACCTCAAATTTTGCACTTCTTGGACTACATCTATTCTCATAATTTTAATCCCATACATTTAATTGCTTCGTACTTTGCAATGATGTAAGGCATATGGGGATGCAGGTTGCAGGCCAGACAAGCACTTCTTTGGATTATTTCAGCAGTAATTCCAAACAAAATAATTAGAGGGAGTAGGATTTTGCAGAGCAAACAGGAATAATACAGATGTGTGGTTTTATTACTACTAGCAAAAGTACTTCTCTCTTTTCCAGGTTGTGTTCCCAAAGATAAGATGAGCTGTCCTACATACGAATGTCACTGGAGATTTAGTTTACTTTTAGGGATATAGTAGGAGTATCAGATGGCCAATAGAGAGGAAACAGAAGAATTCTTATAATTGGCAGAAAAAAGGAAAGTTAATACTTGAAATTGTCCAAATTCATTCTTCCAGAAGCTATCAGAAATTTTCATTGATGTCTACAGCTCAACAGGGTCTAATTTTACTCCAAGCACGCGCAAAGTCTAGCTGTCTAGTTGGCCAGGCTCTCCCATGTTTTCTGTGCTTCATTAACTATGTGCTGGTAGTGGTCATGTTATAGCATCTACAACTTTCCTCCTCTCCCCATTTAATCTACTCTTTAAGACATCATGGTGACCGTAAGAGTGGAGTAGTTGCAGGCAGAAATTGGTGAAACTCTTGGTAGCAGTTATGCAGACTTTACCACCCACTTCTCACCTCTAAAAATACAGTAAGAGGTCCAAGAAGTATTGCAAATTGCTTTTCACATTTACTGAATTAATCAGGGAGAAAAGAAGAATAAAAACCCTAACCCTGAAACCTACAGAACTTGAAGTGTTTGCACAAAACAAAGCCATATTCACTTCTCAGTGCAAAATAGCTTTTCTTTTTGGAATTTAATGTATTTTTACAAAACCACAATAGACTTGAAAAATGGAATATTTTGTTTTCAGTTCAAACAAAACATTTTAGTCAGTTTCAAAAGCTTTTGCAAGTTTTCAGTTGGTTTGAAAATGTGAACACATTTTTTATTCCAAATGGACTGGAAAAAGTTATTTAATCACACAACTCCAGTTTTGGCACACAGACAGATCAATTATTTCCTAGGCATTGCAGGTTTTGTGGACAGGTAAGTCTTCAAATAGGTTTGAAAGAAAATAATGCTCTGTGAAGTTGTGGACTTCTATAGGTAATATCCCTATAGTTAAGAAAATCCAGGGTTCATTTCTTTATTTTGTTTACTATTAACACAATTGCTTGTAGGTCCTGACCCATCACAACAGATCTTAAAAGCATTCTCACAGGACTAAAACATGTAGTGAGTATCATAGGCCTGATTCAAAATGTTCCCCTTTGGGATATAAGAGGGATGTGAGGCCACGGTGAGCTCTACAGGATCTAATTTAGAGTATCTTAGGAAGTTATGGTTCCCATGTGTAAACTCCTGCAGCAGAGTCAGCAAAATAAAACCATGAACACTCTGAATCCAAGTCAGTCCAAAGTCCCATAGCTAAGCTCCAGTCCACCTTCATCAGCAGCTTTAAAAATAATATCAAGATTTTCAGCTATCTACTGATATAGGAGCAGTAAGCTTTGGTTGCAGTTCCCACGTCACAAACGCTAGGGCAAAGGAGGGCAGAGACATCCAGACCAGCTTCAATGTGTAAGCATCTTTAAACCTGAATCTGAAGAGGTTTGTGTCCCATGTAGTACAAATGTCACCTAATGAAAGGCTTTGGATTATTCTATAGGAAGGAGCTAATCTTTACTTTGTCTTCTGAAGTGCCGATAGACACCTTGAGATAAATTAGTTACTCATATGTATATGTCTAGTGTTATTTGTTCTTGGGTATTCAGGATGCATACATAAGGATGGCAAATATCATATAGTACTTACAGGAGATCTGCACACTTTTGGGAGGAAGTTGGAAGTCAGATAAAGTTCACATTATTTCCAGAATAAAACTTTGTCTGTATATTTAAACAATTCTGTCACAGATCTCCACTGGCAATGAGAGGACTTTAGGGATCTCCAAGACCTATCTTAACCTATCTTCAGACAACTCAGACAACTGGATCTGAAGACACCCTAAAGCATTTCTGAGGGTGACCTTTAATCTCATTTTCAGTTTTTCAGAACATAAAAAAATGCATTGTTTTCAGGGTATCAGCAGTTTCAGTGATAGCTGTGAAGTTTTTTTATTATAAATTATTAAATGTGCTATATACATCAGGATTTAATATGGTGTGCCTTAGATTTTGAATTACATCTAATATTGTCACAATTGTTTTTACTTCACTCCCTTGTTTGCTTCCACCACCCATCACCTTGTTTAGACTAACAGTAGCTTTGGGCAAAATTTTCCTGAATATGGTTTGTTCTGGGACTGGGAATTGCAGTGCTACTACCTTTTTTGGCTCTGTAAGTGAGACTGAAATCAGCACTTAAATGCCACATAAGGTCTGGCCAAGGACTTTGGCAAAAGAATCACACACTGATTTATGTGAATTTCATTTACAATAGCACAGAAATTATATGGGCTAGAACAGAAGGAAGCAATTACCCAGAAGAACTTCAGACTTATTCTTTGATCTCGCAATTGCTTAAACACCATTTCTTCTGCAAAGCAATGCTTCAGAAATAAGATGAAAAGGATATTTTAATAGGAAGAGGACAAAGGAAGTTATTACAAATGGATCATTTTGCCCCTCCAACCTCCAACCTAACTTGACACACTCATTTCTGATGGTGAATGGTGATTTTCTGCCTTCTCAGGTAGAAGATAGTGGGTGCAAAATTCCTTATTACTGAAGTGGATAGGCACAAAATGGGAATAAATGGCTGTGAGTAAAAAGCCCAAACAGAAAAGCCCCAAGACTTATCACTCCCCCAGGTAATTGTACCTGAGGATTATTAGAACAAACTGCCAGAGTATAAGCTGATTTACCACCCCGTGATATTTATAGTAGTAAGATAAGGAACGCTCCTAGTATGATTTACTCAAACACAACATAGACTTTAATCGGACAAGTGTTACTGGCTCATTTCAGTGTCTGGAAAGCAGCTGAATTCTGCCTTTAAATGCAACACAGCTCTTGCTCCTGCCTCAAAGGTCAGAGGACTTCAACCCACCTAGGAATGTACCATGCATTGGTGGCATTTGAGGATGAGCTGGAAGGTGTTTTTCAACCCATAAATATTTCTTAGCACCTTTACAGAACCAGCTTGAGGAATTTTAAAGAGTTTCACCTCTGCACTGGTGTGTTCACAGCTGGATGACCATCACCAGGTTTCCTTGAGCAGCAGTCTGATCTGGTCCTGATCATTTCATGGTCCCAGGTAATCACAAATACCAGGCAATCATTATAGCTGACAGCGAGTACTAGTATTTAAGGTTTACCCTCTTTAAATAATATTCAAATAGTACAAATCAATTTTCTCAGAAAGTAAATTTTGTGGTCTGGAGCAGAGTCAGTCCAGTGGTGCATTTCCTGTTCTGCAGTTGTGCCTCCTGCTCACAGCTGGGTACAAATGAGGAGAGTACATTCTGCTAGGATTAGAAGGAGTTGAGATAGATGGGAAGGATGCTAAATCCCGCAGCCCACACACTGAAAAACTCGCAAGGTCAGTGCTTAGAAAATACAGTTCTCCCTGTCCTTAAAATTCAAGTAAAAATGTTTCAAACATTAAAGCTTCTTAAATCATGAAGCTTGGAAAACCTTGAGCAGGTAGGAGAGGTGCCTGATCTCCATGGAGCGACAGCTGACAGTGACTAAAGCATGGTCCAATACTGATGTAGCTGTTTTATCACATGGTGTTTGAACTTCTCCTTTCTCAAGATTTGAAATAAGCTGAATACAGTTTACCTCAGCTTTTCAAAGATCAAGGACGCACACAACAAAACCTTTGTGGGAGCACAGTCATTCTCACTTGGCACAAAGGCAACGGGCACTTGCTAAACTTCCTTTTTCTCCCACTCAAAGGTCCTCCTCCCAAAGGTTCCCCTCCCAAAAGAACAGGACTCCTCTGCACCCAAGATCAAGGACGCACACAACAAAACCTTTGTGGGAGCACAGTCATTCTCACTTGGCACAAAGGCAACGGGCACTTGCTAAACTTCCTTTTTCTCCCACTCAAAGGTCCTCCTCCCAAAGGTTCCCCTCCCAAAAGAACAGGACTCCTCTGCACCCCACAGATCCCAAATAACTCCTCATTGAAATGGACCTTGAGTGCTCTCACCATCAGTTCCTGCATCTATTCCAGAAGGTGCTGATCTTCTTAGTCTTTAATTATATTCCCATCCCATTTATTTTTTTATTTTGAATAACTAAAAAATGTGTAGAGTAGTGCTGAACTGTTACATGCAAAAAAGCCTCTTTGGATGTGGATGGAAGTCACCACAAGTGCTTACAGTTGGATTTTGTTTTGCTTTCTCAGCATCTTTTGATTTCATATTTGTATCTTGCTTACACGGTGAGTAGACAGAGACACTTTGCCTTCTTTAAATTGCCTAATTCCTAATGTCAGAAGACATTTTGAGGGCAACAGTCAGAGCACATTTAGAGACTCAGGAGGGTGAGGAGAACAAATTTCACCTTCTGAGGTGCAAGTGCCAGCCCATTCCAGACAAATGGCAGCCTGACAGCCCTGAAACAAGGGATATAGATGGGTGGATATTACATCTCCGAGGACTAAGATGCATAAAATAATTCAGTGTCTATATTTTTTGTCCAGATTACTGTTTTTTTAGATGGTAAAACAGTTGACTTGTTCAGATGGACAAAACCGTTGGTGTCAGTGAAGAGAATCTATTCTTAGTTTTCTGCTTGGATGCAGATTCTTTTTGTACCAGTAAACAAACGATTTTATCCTTTTGCTTTCTTTGAACTACCTCCCAGTTACTTCATGGGGGTGTTTTGAAGCTCCTTCACTAGGTTCTGTGTAGTCATCAACTTCAATTCACCATGACTCCACTCCAGGGAAACATTGGCCTTTTGTTTCCAAAGCACTCTAGGAACCTTGCTCAAAATGTTTCAAAATACTAAATAAATAATGAATCCCCCATCTAAATCATTACAAAATTGATCATCCAGTGAATCATTCTGCTTTTATCTGAGCATGTTTTTCAACTCATGTTGAAAAATGTGTCATAGCAGAATTTATTATGACGTCTGCAAAAGTAATTCAAGCCAAAAAATTTGGAAAATTCAAAAGTAACAAATGAAATTAAGTAGGTTTAGGTTTATTACAACCATAATATTACAACCAACAGTGATACTATTCATAGCTGTTTTTATTTAAAATGTTGTATATATTATGGAAAACTTGAATCTTTACCTTGATTAGCCCTACGAAACAAATATGGAGACATAATATGGGACAGCAAAGAAAGAAATGGTTTCATAACCAGAGAGAGATGAGCATTGTTAGAGATAACAATTTCTTGGTCTGTCAGTAATATCCCTCTCTTCTCCTTCCCTTTGCTGTCAAAGTTCCAAATATAATTGGGATAATCCAGGGGAGGCTAAAGTATGGCTTCCTTGGTGCATACAGGAATCCATGTGTTTATATTTTTTAGGGTTCTGCAAGACAGTTCTCTTGCATTTCTGGAGCTCAGAACTGAGTCTTCAATTATTTATTTCTTAATTTTACCAACAGTCAGATGGTGTGATGGACCCGAATGGAGTATTGAATCAACATTTATTCAAAACTCTGCATTATTAGAATCTTTGTAAAGCATTGTTAAGCTAACCTCAATTAAAAGTGTGTCAGTTACAAATTGCTGAGACCAAAAGAATTGTTGGAGTTGGCATGGGGCAGACCAAGCAACCTAATTTTACTTACACGTCAACTTTGTTTCATTGGAACATCACCTAATACATATCAGTCATGATCAGCGAATAGGAACATTCAGATCTGCAGTGCTCACAAGACAGATATTTCTTGGAACAAGTAGATTTTCAATTCTCAGCAGAAGGAATAAATTATCTATAAAACAAATAGTAAGTCCAGATTAATGTGACTTTTAGGCTGCACTTTAATCAGTGGTTAGTTGATCTAGTCACAGCTGCTGGAGATTTTAATTTGTTCCTGCACCAGCAAGTATGGCATGTTGATGCAGGTGATGTTCACCAAGGATGGCATGTAATGTTCACCAGTGCATGTGGTGCCACCATGTAAGTCCAGATTAATGTGACTTTTAGGCTGCACTTTAATCAGTGGTTAGTTGATCTAGTCACAGCTGCTGGAGATTTTAATTTGTTCCTGCACCAGCAAGTATGGCATGTTGATGCAGGTGATGTTCACCAAGGATGGCATGTAATGTTCACCAGTGCATGTGGTGCCACCATGTCAGAGACATTTCACTGACCTCCACCAAGAGGCTGTGTTTTCCATGCCTACATTTTCAAACACTCAAAGAGGAAATATTCATTATAATGCCACTGTTGGAAAAGCTGTGCTAATTTATACTACCTAAGGAGCTAGCCTTGAATCTGCTGCTTTTATTCTGCTACACTAGTGTTGTGTTTTCCATGCCTGCGTTTTCAAACACTTAAAGAGGAAATACTCATTATAATACCACTGTTGGAAAAGCTGTGCTAATTTATACTACCTAAGGAGCTAGCCTTGAATCTGCTGCTTTTATTCTGCTACACTAGTGTTTTACTTGAAAGTGACTCAGTGTGAATGGGGCAATGGATTTGACTCACAAGGTCATGCATAACACTTGGGGAAAGCTATTTTCAATCAGTAAGCCTCAGGTCCCAACTACTATGCAATTGTCTGCTTACTTTGTGTACTGGTCATAGATTTCTGGGAAACCTTGATTATCTTCAAACCTCAGGTAGGTGGGTTTGAAGAAAAACTGCAGGATTTTCAAGGAAAATGGCTGTAGTGCACTGTGTGTCAGAATGGTTTGGTTACCTCTGAACTGCTGCCAAAACATTGACCTCAGGCATAACATGATTGCAAATGTATGGTACTGGAGATCTGGGTATATGCTGTGATCCTTGTGTTATGCTAAGTCCTCCTCAAGGTTATCTTTCATAACCTAAAGCTTCATCAAGGTTATCTTGCAGGATTTTCAAGGAAAATGGCTGTAGCACACTTTGTCAGAATGGCTTGGTTACCTCTGAACTGCTGTCAAAACATTGACCTCAGGGATAACATGATTGCAAATGTATGGTTCTGGAGATCCGGGTATATGCTGAGATCCTTGTGTTATGGTAAGTCCTCCTCGAGGTTATTTTTCATAACCTAAAGCTTCATCAAGGTTATCTTTCATAACCCATCTTCTTTGTACTAACAGAGGGACGTGCATGTGTGACAGATGAGAAGAGTCTAGGGTCTTTTTTTTTTATTTTTACCTCCTAGGCACCTGCTTCATATTTTTAATGTAGTTATACAGGTGGAAAAAACCAAGGAAATTATCTTGTCACAAGCCCATTAGGATCAACACAACATTACCTCTGAAGGTCTGTGTAGGGCCAACTGACTTGGCCTGTGATACTTCTGCTGATTTAATAAGGATCTTTGCTCTGTTCTTTTCAGTTTGGTGTCTGACACATAATATTCCTTCAGAAGTACTGGAGAAATTTCTTCTCAAAGTCCTATTCTAGACATAAGTCGCAATGACAAAAATATCTAGAGCTTCTATTCTCCCTAACTTTGTTTCTACCCTTGCCTCCAGGTTTATTTGTTTTAGAGGAATAACTTATCCATAAGAAGTAGCATGAGTACGAAGAAAGACAACAGGGTAAAGATTCTCCATAAATCAATCTGAAGTTGCAGTTAATGAAGATCCTAAAAATTAAGTAGATGCTTTTTTCTGGGTCTTTGTGTTTACAACACTTGTAGAGAAAACTGATAATCTCAGAAATGTCTGTGTTACCAGATCCTCTGGTGAGAGATACCAAAGCCATTTTTTTGTCTCCAGAAGACAGACTTCTATTCTATAGGAAATGCCTATATTCATGTCTACTCCATGAGGTGTTAGCACTTGTATATCTGTGACATGGCACCAGTACAACACAGTTCTGACTCCTCAAATTTAAATCAAAGCACATATGGTTTCTTACTATTTTTTTATACAAATGTCAGAACAACTCTTTGTTAGATCACACTGGCACACTCATCCAGATGTTCCTATCTTTCCAAAAGAAGTGTGTGTCTTTTTTGCTTTGTTCATGTCATATTTAGCACAAAAGGCTCATCTGTACTTCAGCAGTGACACCTTTCATTACTTTCATTAACTTTGGAAAAATTCCCTAGAGGAAAGCGCAATTAGAGCGAAAGAGGAACACAATGACTTGGAACACATTGTTTTGAGTTGGCAGGAAAAGGACGCTGTGATGAAATGGTGAGATCCATCAGCCATGGCAAAGGTGCTGAAGTGAGTGAAAAAGCAGTATGACTTTCCAAAGAATATATCCCACTTGGCCTCTAGAATTGCATGGGTTTCTCTTAGGTCATTTCACATTCCAATATCCTCTGTGCATGTCCAGTACTCACCCACTTCGAAATAGAACTGCACGCTTATTTTTTAACAAAGGAATTCTCCCCACTTTACACCCAAATTAAGTCTATTAACATTGATTGTCACAAAGTACCTGAACAGTGCACTGTATTGAAAAGAGTGAGAGACAGCACTGGTGTGGATCTCTGAGGCTGTAGGAAGGGTTTTACAAACGAGGATCCGAAGCCCAGTTGGAGCACTGTGACCATCCTGGGAGGACAAAACAGAAAGCAGGAGTTCCCAGAGGATCTGTTCTACATGTAGGTTTTTTAAGAGGTTACCAACAGATCTCCTGGGAGGTTAGAAAGGGAAGGAAAACTGCTCACTTTCTTGTTTTCTCTTCTGTTTTCAGAACTTTTTGGTAGTCTTGAAAAGAGCCAAATCCTCTCAAATCCTGAGCCCATGCTAAGAGCTACTTGGGTAGTACGTTCTGATGGTTGGATAGATGTGGAAGCTGTCGCACCTGAGTGACTGCTCTGGGAGAACAAGTCTAGGGCATTGTCCTTTGCTTGTTAATACATTTTTGATTCAGTTCTTCCTATGATTCTCTTTGGCTTAAGCATGTATTCTCTACTCCAGAAGCATGTATTGAAAGATATAGCAGAGATAAGTACCTAAATGGCAGTTCATAACTAATCATAAACACATGGCAGCTGTGTAGGACGCAGGAAAAAGAGCAGATGAGTCACTTTGTTAAGGAGGAGCTTTTTGACATTTGCTGTTGCTTTATCATCTAGAAAGTGTGGCTACTTTTGAAAACACAGATGAGATCATGCGCTTCTCCCTCATTAAGCTGTTATACTGCTGACTTTCCTTCTGCTCTGGTCTTGATTACATTTCTGTTTCTAAGCTGTGCCAGTAGTTGGTAGCCATTGCCTACCAGAGACAGCAGCTTGGCAAGGCTTTGTGTATGCATGCACCCATCCCTGCCAAAAATCTCGAATTACCTATTAATAATCTTGTGTCCCATTCAGCAAAAAAATTGATTTTTTTAAACTTCTTGCACTTATCTGAGTTTGAGTAATGCTTGTCCATTGAGGTGCTCCTAAAGAGGATGTGATTCTTGTGATCTTACCTTGTGAAGCAATTCTGGAAAGAAAGCGACAGGCAGTTTTGCAACCAGAGAAACATTGCAGTACTTGAGTCTTCAGTTAAACAGTCAGAGCGAAGCAATTCTGGAAAGAAAGAGACAGGCAGTTCTGCAACCAGAAGAACATTGGAGTACTTGAGTCTTCAGTTAAACAGTCAGAGAGTAAAAGACCATTGCAAGATGGGAAGAGAATGGAGTGAAAATATTTAAAATGCCCTTCTTCATCTTATATTTTTTTATTAGAGACAAAACTAAATGAAAACCACTCGGAACTATGGAATCCTCAACATCCAACAGGGACTTCTACCTGTCCTTTGAACTACAAAACATTTAATTACCCCATTTCAAGTAGTCATTTTCTGTAGAGCAGGAAACACAGAGCCCCTGGGTGACACTGGAAGTGATGTGAACAGCCACAGGGACATATAAAAGGCTTAAAAACGCTGGGGCAAATGAATAACAAAGAAGAGGATAATCACAGGCAAACATCTGAAATATTTAATTGCATGCTGAACTTCCACTTATTAGAGAGAATGCAGATATGTCTCCCTGAACTTTGTGCAAATTGCAGCGGTGTCTTTCTAATACCCGTTGGGCCTGAGTTCAGCAACATGATGGATAGTTCAATTTACTGAGTAAGCAAAGAGTTCTCCTTGAATGTTAGACACTAATCTTCTGATTGGACTCAATTGCCAGGGAGACCTGCCCTATGAAGTTTACTAATAAGAATTGATTCAACTATTGATAAGGATTTAGAAGGTTGATGCACAGGATATTAGCACAGTATTGAGTTTAACTGCTCCCCAGCTACTGTTACAGAAAAAGTGTAAGGCTCTTTCATCCCTGTTGAAAAATTAATAAATATCATCTTTATGCCAAGGGACATTTATAACATGCAATTAAAGGACACACCTTCTTCATGTTAACAAGTGATCATGGAAAATTTGAGATATGGAGAAGAGTAAAACCTACACGCTGTTTATGTGCACATTGTATGACACATTCAATGCTATTATCCTTCTGAAGGTTTTAAAACTGACGATTCAAGTTTTGAAATTTTTGAAGAAAAGAATAGCTTGAAGGTACAACACCTGAGGGTCTTAGAAAAGATAGCAGATTGAACCCAGCTGTGATCTTTCAGTGTTATCACAATTTAAATTACCGTAGGTGGGCTTTGTGCCCCCAGTGTCATAATGAGTTTTTCTTGTACATGGACTTCAAGACCCTTCCGTACTGAGTTTCTGCAAAAAGAGAAATCCATCAACAGGCTTTCCTTGGCACTGTGGTGAGTCAACAGAGACATTAGCATTTGGATGTTTATGCCAAGAGGTGGAATGGGGCAAATTGTGGACAGATCTACTGCTGGATGTTTATGCCAAGAGGTGTAATGGGGCAAATTGTGGACAGATCTACTGCTCTCAGCAGCCTCCCAAAGGGGTCTGCAGGGAGCTAGAATATTTTCTTTGCACCTTTAAATCCCTTATTTGCAAGTAAAATGTCCTAGTTTCCCAGATGCTTGTCAGCTTCATATCTCCTCTGGGTGCTCAGTCTGTGAAAACGTCTCTAGATTTGTTAGAAGCTGGTCTGTGCAGTGAGTCAGTATTTCCCTTGCCCAACTATTCACTAAAAAGATATGTACTGATGCCATTACTTTTTTTTTTTTTTTTCAAATGGGAAAACTTTTGTGACTGAAGAAAAACCCTTTTACTCCTAACATCAAAAATTTATTACAAGCCAATAGAAACAGTGGTTTTTTACAGGTATTTACTTGTATATTGACCTATGCTACCAGCTCCTCCTGGAAGCAAGTCTAGCATGCTCTAATAATAAAGCTTGTTTTAAGAATCAAGGCAATTTAACCATTAGTCTTTTTGGACAGTAGCAAAAAACACTGCTAATAATTAATACAGCACAAAATACTAGTCGACTTAGAATGTACCATCTCTGTTTTTATAAGCTTTTTCCTGGCAATTGTGCTTGACTTAGTTAGAATGTACCATCTCCATTTTTATAAGCTTTTTCCTGGCAATTGTGCTGTGCACAATTACACATAGCATCAGTACAAAGGGTCATAAAGGCAAAGGATGTTGATAAGACCAGGTGTTAAGTTTGGTTCTACTGCCTAAAAGTGATATCTAGGGGAGTATGGTCAGTGTATCATTTGTATTAAAATCGGTACAGCTGTGAATGAGAAATGTTCTCAGAGCTTTGCTGGGGTTTGTATAAATGCATCTCTCAAACCATGTATCTTTGTCTAAACTATTGCATGGAAGTTACCCACACGCTGGCCATATTACATAAAGTGGCTGACACAAAGCATCCCAGATTTCTTGATTCCCTAATTCCATGAAAGACTGGTAAACACTGTGCAGAACCCTTTTATCCTGTATAATTTCAACTGGACTAGGCATAGATAGGGAATAATGGTAAATGCTGGAAGAGGCATCCCGGGACAGGCAAGGCCACTGAAAACACTGTGAGTGGGAATTGTTTTTTAAATATTATTTTATTTTATTGGGTGAAGAAATAGAGGCTTTGTGTTTTAAGTCTGTCCTAAGAATCATTGCAGATTAAAGAAGCTGTACAAACCACAGCTTCTCTAGCCATAAATGTCATTTTGGATAGCTGGGACATAGCAAGTGGTATCATGAGATGTCCAAGTTTTGAATGGCAGTTCGAGTCATCTCTCCATTTGGATTGAAAGCCTACAATATGAGCTAGGACTCAGAGACAAAAAGCCCTTTATGTAATTATAAAATCTGCTTTGATGCACCTGATATCACCTTACTGGCCATTTTGGTAGTAACTGATTTCTTCTCTGTCTTGCACTTTGTACCAGATACCGATTGTGAGTGGTCTTGTGATACAGACTTTAACCCGATGAACTGCCAATGCTTAAAAAAATAATTATGGTAGAAGTTCTTGAGTGAAGTGACCTCAAATCTCAGAAAGCCTGACCCTGTCCTGTGTTTTTATAATCTTGTCTCTGGGAGATGTTTTCAGACAGAAAATGGAAAAAAAAATCAAAAAGCAATGCATCTTTCATTCTGCACCAGCAAAGTAAAATTTCAAGGTTAATGCTGCACTTCAAAACCCTGCTGAGCAGGAAAAATGGCATCTGCCACACATCTCTGACATAATATTCCCTTCTGTTGCTTTGCATCTTTTGTTTTTCAATCTTTCCTGTTTCTTGCTCCCTTCATTGATGGTTTGTACAGATCTCTTGGTCTGAAAGGCAGGTCAGGCAAGATTAAAGGGAAGGGAGCAACAAAAGAAGCAGGGACACAATTTTTCCACATCTGCATTGCATAAAAATGTGCCCTCTAGGTGACACAGGGGAAAGCATTACACAAGCTATCACATTTTTTAGCACTGTCACACAGTTTCTTCCTATGAAGAAGTAGTCCTGCTCTGCTGTCATAATATGCTCCCATAAAAGATAACTGCAGTGGTTTTTATTCATATCTGTATTTAAAACAGTTTCAGAAAAACCCAAAACTAAACAAAGCAAACTATGGCAGATCTGTAATAACCAGGCATTTTTATGCTCCCCCTTTGGTTGACACACATAAAAAGAGACATCCAGGTGTTTGGGAAAGACTAAAGTGGGGGAAAAGACTCAAAAGACGGCTGATGTCTGAAAATCTGCTGTTCTTGGTCACTTGGGATATTTCCAAACCCTCTTCTTTGAAACATGAAATTCCTTTTTTCACTGGAAAAAAAAAGAATTTCCCTCCTTATACGATGTCACACTTACTTATGACTGCACCTTTCTTTATAGGTAAAAAATTAACTGGATAAGGGTCTGAATTTATTTGACCGTAGCCTATGGAGAGTTCAGCCAACTGCTGGCAGCAGAGTTAGGGCATAGGGCTGGGATGGAACATTTAAGTCTTGTTTATGCAACATACTGGCTATGTGTCATTGAAAAACTCACTTAAAGGTGTTTTGTAGATTGGACTGTGCACAGCATCTGACGTAAAGGTGCCCTGAGTTTTGAAACTCAGGAACAATCAAAGCCATGTCTTGGTTTTCATTGTGTCCTTGTCATGGCTCCATCACCCTTGAAGACAAAAAGGAAGGAGCAGACAGAAGATTAATTTGAAAAATTGCTGACATCCATTGTGGCAAAAAACGTCATATTGCAAAATTTTACATGTAAGCTGAGCTGTGACTTCTGCAGGTGCAGCGTCTTTCCTTGCTCTGGGGCAAAAAGCTTTTGTTTTCCCTTACCCTAATACTTCCCTCCTTGTATTTTTAACTAGTTGAGAGCACCCCAGGCTTTCACAGGGGTATTCATGTTAATCTGTAAAAGCAGAAAAAATAGGATAACGGTAGTTCCTAACAGTCCAAGCACAAATCCTTTGGCAACTGTGGGATGTTGAGGAGCTTTTTGTGGGTTGCAAGCACTTGGGAAAGAAGGGAGGTCGGTGGGAAGACTGTGTTTCCCAACCAGGTGCTACATCTCTCATTGACCTAAACTAAGGGGACCTCTTGGAGTGATTGCCATTTGTTCTGACTCTATATCCCCATCAGAGACCGTTTCACTGAATTGCTTTCAACCAACAACAAACCTAAAGTATTAAAAGAGTGGTTAACAACAAGATGGCAGTCAATGGTTCCCTTAGCAAATAGTGAATTGAGAGGGGAATAACCCTTTCTATTAGTTGGTCTTAGTTAACTTCTGTAGCTGTGATGAGCAGAACAGGAGACCTTGTTTGTATTCAACACAGCCCACAGCTTGTGAAAAAATAAAAAAGGTCACTGCCCTATTTCCTGGGCAGTTAAAACTGTTGCTACTCTGCTCTACACCTCTTGCCATAGGAGGCTTTAATGCGCTAAGGAGATCCAAGAATGGGAGAAAACCTTTAATGTAATGTCACAAATCAGCAGCTTTGATCTGAGAGGTTTCTATTTTGAGGTTGCAAATCAAGTTGAACATGTTGGGCTGGTGTTTTCTTAATCCAGTTGCTACCAAAATGGTGACAAGGGACAAGGCAGGAGACAACTAGCTAATGACATTCAGTGGACGATGAAATGGAGATGAGGCTGTTCTGTTGAGGGATGGTTTCTCGGAGGTTCAAAAGGCTTCATCTGAAGAAATGAGGAAAGAGCTTAGTTTTGAGATCTCCATATAGCTGAGACCCACTCATGGAACAATTTAAAGGAACTGGTTACCCTGGGTTTCTTAAATGTTCAGGTTTTGTGTGAGGCAGCACGTTTCACATCAGGTTTTGCTGAAGCTCAGTTTTGCATCCTTCAGTAACAACAGGCACTAGCAGGTGTAAGTCCAAGTTGGTCATATTCAGCCCTCTTAACATGGTACCTCAAATAAAATTAGTTACTGCTGGAGGACGTGAAACTAAGAGAGGGATGAATGATTAAAATATCTGGGGTATGTGTCAACTGCAAAAACATAAGTGTCTTGTCAGAGGTGGCATATCTCAGCTGTTTCTCTGGAGCTCCTTTGAGTCTCCCTAGTGCTGTGAATGGGGTCTAGACCACAGTTCATCCCATCATTTAATGAACATCCAAAACAAACCCACTGAGGTGCATCCTAGAGGTTTATATTCCTTTCCACAGACTGACCACAAGGGAGGCTGGGGTGACTGTTTCATGGGTAAATGTCTATTAGGACTGGTGAATGATACATGAGTTGAATCTAACCGCAGTAATCAGGGATGCTTTAAGTAATCAAAGGAGACGAGTAAGCATGTCATCTGAATAGATTATCTGAATACGACCTTTGCTTCTCTCTATTCACTGTACATGAAAACCAGGCTCTGAAAAGCATGGATAGCAGACACTTATTGTTGTCTTGAACTTTGATGTCACTACAAGTGCATGGAAACCTCTTGGGTATCACAGCAAGAGGTGTGATTACTGACTGCTGATCTGACGACAGCAAGCAGAAACTTTATTTTAGTTCAGACAGTGTAAGTTTACTGGGAAAAAGGAGTCTTGCAGAGAATATTGTTATGAGCTATGGCTCTGTGACTGAAGTTCACAAGAAGTTGTCAAAAGTATGTGCTTTTATGATCCTGAAAACAGATTTATACTGCAAAACAATATGAAAATAAATGCCTTTGGTAACATCTTACTAATGTGAAGAACTAATCAATCAAGCTGGACAGTCATGTCCTCAGTCAAAGGACATGAACAGCTTGTGCCCCTCTTCACAGTCAAGAACAAAAAAATAATAATTCAGTATTTAAATAAGATCTTTCTTATTTCAGAACAAATATTAAGTTGAGGAACAGGTACTCCTTGGAGATAGTTTTTAATTAAAGAGTCTGCTTTCTCTCTCTCTCGTCTTTTTTTTTTAAGTTACAAAACATCTTGAATAAGTCCAGTCTGACAGGAAAAGAGCCTGTTAAAATGAAAGAGGCACAGTGTGTGATGGAGGGGAGTGAAATAATCCCCCAACCTGGTTTTAACGAGGCAAAACATTCCTTTAATGCCAGCTGGCTAATTAGTGACAGGGATAATTTTTCCTGTGCAGCATAATTATCAGAAACAAGGGCAGAGGGCACGTCATGTATCACAGAATCGTAGTGTTGTGGTTTAATCTGGCAGGCAGATAAACACCACACACCCATTTGTTCTCTCCACCTTCAGTAGGATGGGAGAGAGAATCAGAAAAAAGGTAAAACTCATGGGTTGAGACAAAGACAGTTTAATGGGACAGAAAAGGAAAGGAATAATAAAGGATTATTATAAAAAATAACAAGGATAAAAGAATATATAAAATAAGTGATGCACAATGCAATTGCTCAACATCTGCTGACCAATACCCAACCAGTCCCCAAGCAGCAGCTGCCAGTCGGTGAACTCCCCCTAGTTTTTTTTTTTTGTTCAGCATGACATCATATGGCATGGGATATTCCTTTGGTCAGTTTGCATCAGCTGTCCTGGTAGTGTCTCTTCCCAGCTTCTTTTCCTTCCCAGCCTCCTCCCTGGCAGAGCAGTATGAGAAGCTGAAAAGTCCTTGACTTAGTGTAAGCACTGCTTAGCAACAATGAAAACATCAGTGTGTTATCAACATTATTCTCATCCTAAATCCAAACCGTAGCACTATACCAGCTACTGTGAAGAAAATTGACTCTGTCCCACCTGAAACCAGGACACATAGAATGTTTTGAGTTGGAAGGAACCTTAAAGATCATTGAGTTCCAACCCTCCTGCCATGAGCAGGGGCACCTTCTACTAGACCAGGTTGCTCAAAGCCCCATCCAGCCTGGCTTTTAACATTTTCAGGGATAGGGTATCCACAGCTTCTCTGGGCAACCTGTTCCAGTGTTTCACCACCTTCATAGTGAAGAATATCTCATAAAAGTCAATATTATCTCCATATTACAGAAAGGTTGCCATGTAGAGAAACTAGAAGAATAATCTTGATTGCCAGCTCTTGTGCAGAGAGTGACTCTATGTTGAAGGACACATTTCCCACACTCAGGAAGGAATATGTCTAGGGCAGAACTTGAAGAACAGCGAGTAATGTGACAGGAGGTGTTTGAAAGTGGCCACAAAGCTGCACATCCCTAGATGCACTAGTTTCCAAATTAGCTGCTGCTGCTGCCAACACCAATCACTTAGATGGATTGAGCTGGCTGCAGACTGGGGTTGCATCCCATAAACTGTCAATGAAGCATATTTCTTCTACATGTCATAGTTAGCTCCCCTCCATCACTACCCGTTAGGGTCTTGGTGTGACTTTTAAATTAAGACCTTTCTGAATAAGCATTTAATGTGATAAATGTGTTTTGTTGTGCACCAAGACTAAAAAACCTGACAAAATTCTGAGGTTTCCTGCCAAGATTCAGTATGGCAGACTGGGCTCAAAATCACTGTAGAAAATCTTTCTCTCCTGTTATGATTCAGCTGCACTTTCACTGTTAGCTGTATCCTATCAGGAATATATTTTATGTGGTATTTGTACAGTAGCATATGCTCAGTCAACAAAAAACTTTTAGCAACATGACACAAAGCCTGTCTGAGTGTTGGGACATATTTTGATCCAACTTAATCAACAGATATTTTTCCAATGTCTTCAAAGGGGAAATGAAAAAACTTGAACTCATAAAAAAATGAACCTCACTACTAAATGAAGACCATGATCAGTGACACCGTAAAGATATTTGCTAGGTTTTTTTCTAGCATTTATCTTTGAGGAAGAAAAAAGATCTAATTGTCAGTTTTATTTTTTTAAAACTAACTAGCTATAAGTATCCTTCCCCCCCCCAAAAAAATTCCATTCATTTCATTTCTAAAATGTTAATTTTAATTATTATTTTTAAGAATCTGGACTTAAAACTACATAATTGAATGCTGAAATAGAGCTGTTTTTCACAATTTCTGATTCACTACAGACGGTGAAAAATTGTGTTCTAACTGGGAATCAGAAAATAGTTTTCAAAATCTTCAGAGTAACAACAGAATCTGGTTTTCATGTGGTAATGCAGTGATACATTTTCTGGAAATATATAGTGCTGAATATATTGTTGTGCAAGTTGCATGTGAAGAAAAATATTTAAAGTAAAGTTGAAGCTACATTTGAAATGGTTAAGAATTATCCTCACCCATTTTTCACCACTGGAACTCCTTTACTCTCAGCTTCACTTTTCTTCAGAATGCCATTCCTTGGTGGTACAAAACATCTTCTGGACCTGTCTTGTCTGTCGTTCCAAATTTGCCACTGCCTATGAGCAGCTGAGTTGGATGGTAAGTTGCAGAAGGACTGGAAGTCAGGAATGGGGAACTGAGGGATTGCTGAGGAGGTTTTGCAGTGCTGGACTCCTTCAGGCTCAGATATGGCCATGGGTGGCTGCCAGAAGTGAATGATATGCAATGAAAGTGCAAATGGTGTGTAAATTCAGGCTTTGAGACTATGCTTAGGTTTATTTGAGCTGTTTATATAAATTAAGATATTTGTATAAATAATTGTATAAGTTTATTACCACCAGTGGTATAACAACCTTCTGCTTAATGAATTCTGGTTACGTTTCTTCCCTGGAAGAGGGAGAATTAGCACCAGCAATTTCTCTTTAGTACATGCTAAAAATCCGTCTGAAAACACATATAAATTTATTGGCCTCCAGAGCTACTATCTTTGCTGTTTGGTACAGAGCCAAGCTCTACCTTTCATAGTGTCTCTCTGGATTCCTGAACCTTCACTCCTGCCTGCAGGGGGTCCTGTCTATGTCCGTGCCACACTTAAATATGGTGGTTCCAGAAATGTTGCCCTGGGAGGATGTTTCTCCAACTGCCTCATGGAGAGCACTGACCCTAGGCCATTCTACAGAAGTTAGCCACCACAATTTTTCCAATGAAATTCATTGTGTGGTTATGTGAATCCATTTTTTAACGACCTATGATTGTATAAAAATCCCTGTTGTGCTTTGTCACTGTCATGCCTGAGACTCATTCCCCCATGAACCGGTTTATGGCCTTTCTTTGACCTCTGGTGTCTTCTGCTACCACTATGTTACGCCATCCATTGATCTCTCTGGCTCATCGGGTGATGGAGCCAGCAAATTCATCCCGTTCATTTTCCATGCCTGAGGCCAGATGAATGCTTATAATTACGCAATATTTACCTGATAAACATTTGCAGTCCCAAACATTAGTTATTAACACAGGAGGTGGTTGATATTTGCACTAGAACACTAATTAAATGCTCATTTCCAGTACAGTCATGTGTATTACCCAGAGCACAGAATGAATTATGAAAGTGACACATTTCAGAGAGCAGAAATATTTGCTGGAGGATTATTTCTTCTGCGGCTTCTTCTTCCTATGCCCTGTATGGTAAAACACCCCTGGTTTTTAACAGAAAATCATCTTGTTTATTGCTCTGTGTTTAAAATCATAAAGAATATTTATTTCTGAAATATAATTGCTTGGAACACTAACACAAAAGCCATTACAAGGCAGAATGATTTTGTTGGAGTGAAATCTATTTGTTTTTCATAATGTAACTGGGACCTAAAAATTTGCCAAGGGAGAAAAAAAAAGAAAAGAGTGAGAAAACCCATAAGAGAATGGAAACAGAAGGACACCTGTAGGTTTTTTCTCTAATAGAAGCTGAGGAGAGGTAAATATTTAGCAGAGAAGGAGAGAAGAGGCCACAACTGTCTGTTCTGTTGTCTAGTTACCCAGGTGTGTGTTTTGACAAGAAGATTACTTACGGAGTAAATCTGGATCACACTTACCATTCGTTATTTGATTTCCCACCTCGATTTGATTGCAATATTTGAGTGTGTGCGTTTATCCAACTATGCTGACTCTTAGGGGCATTGCTCTGAAAAGGCTTTAGTGGTGTATCTCCTAGTAGATATCTGATGGATATTCTATGCTGAGCATGTATCTGGACCAAACAGCAGGGACTGCAAACTTCTCACCCTTAATTGGACACTTAGAGAGTCTTAGGAAGTAATGTGACATGGTTGGAAAAGTACTGTATCAGGTCAACAGGTCTAATTCACATCCATCCTGAAAGGGAAATCACTCCTTGCAGGCTGATGAAATTTTGAAGAGGTGCAATATGAGCTGCTGGCTATAGTGAATTCTGTTCTGTTTGCATTGTCAACATCTTTTTTGGCAGCACTACAATGCATGTTTTCATCAATCTCCTATTTTTAAACAAAAGGTATTGCTTAATCCACACCTTCAGAGTATTTGCAGGAGTGGTGGAGTGTGTGCCTTTTGTGTGGGTGTTTTTTTTTTTTTTGATGTTCCAGAGCATACCTTGTGAACTGGAAACCAGTGAAGCTTTTTGTATGCTACAAATAAGCATTAAAATTTACACCACCAAGGTAAGGAGGTGACAACCTTTCTAGTTAAAAACAAGCACTATGTTGGACACTCAAAACCCCAGAAGTAGGCAACAGCTTTCAGGTTTCTTGGGGGGAGAACTCTGTAAGTTCCCTAATTATTTCATGTTTACGTAGCAAAAGTGAAAAACACTGCATCAGCTTGAAAAAAATCAAGGATTTATTAAAGCAATTTATAGTCATTTATTTTACAGTTAAACCAGAGTCCTTCAGTTCCTGCTTTTATTCATGCCAAATTGTGCTGAAAATTTTTGCTCTCAGAAGTGTGGGAGCTCTCAATAATATTTCATTATACCAATAAAGGTATTTCAAGCAGATAATATTTCCAGGGTGAGATTCAAATCCCAATTAATTTATTTTTTTCTGAGAGAACACATTCACATTCTACACTGCTTATGTGGGTTAAATATTTTCCCCCATCAGCAGTTCGTAAGTACCTGAGAAGTGGAACAGAGATTTTCAGTACATGGGCTGGCACCACCCAAGGACAGTAAAGGGAAATAAAAATGGCACCTGGTTGTGAATTCTGACCTACTCCCAAAACACTGATTTGAGAAAAAGGTGTCTTTTCATGGCTGGTGGAGGTCTGTGCAAATCTGATGGTCTGCTCAAAGGTTTCCAGAGGGACCTATTTAAAAGAGGTGGTTTGGTCTCATTAGGAGCTTGGTACCACCCGTGAGTAGCAAAATTCCTTCTGCACAGAGTGACAGAGAACACCTCACTGTATGAATTTCTCTACCACTGTGTCTCAGTGCAGCTGGGTGCAGCCTATCTTGTAAAACAAAGAGATTAATTACGGACCTTTAGCAATTAACTATAATCAAGAAAAGAAATAGCTTATATATTGGCTGTAGTGAAAGAAAAATGCTATTTTCAATAAGCGTAGTCAAAGAAAGACATTCAATTTCCTTAGGAACGTGTTATGATACTAGACTGCATTTATTAATTGTAACTTATTGAAAGAACACCTAACCTGTGACCAAGAGAAGCCAGGGACAATTTTCTATGTCTTGGTGATTGAATGTGTTTGTTCAAGGAAAGCGAAAGCTGAGGAGGTGAACTTAATATTAGCATGAGTAAATAAAATGTTCCTGGTTTATATACCTAATTTTATTTTATAATCAGGACTAAAATTAGGTATTGAAAGCTTGCAGCCTAGTCTATACTTTGCCTTGCTTGGAAACTGTGTGGGAATAAATCTGTTATTTCGGTTTTGCATTTACATTTATTTTGCAAGAGTTTCACAGGTCCTCTGTGGATACTAAAACAGGTAGCTGTGCAATAGTGAGGAAGATAGACCATGATGACAAGATTCACAGGACTTGCCAAAAAGTTCTTCAAAATGGAGGAAACTAGAAGAAAGACATTTGGTTTTACAGAGGCTGGCCGGTGGCTGAGATGAAGATGGGGCCACAACAGTGTAATCAGCATGGACATGGGTTGGATGAGGCTTTGAGCAACTTGTCTACTGGTAGGTGTCCCTGCAAGAGGCAAAAGGGTTGGAACTAGATGATCTTTAAGGTCCCTTCAAACTCTAACCATTCTATGATATTTTTGTCCCTTAAGTATATCAAGGGTGTTTTGCTTCATTGTAGCACCATCATCTCTTTTCCCTTGCAACCCTCACGAGGATTTTTCAATTTACTTCTTTATACTTTTTTCTTTCTCTTTCTGTGCTTCTTTTAGATAGATTACGGTACCTCCCCATCTGTGCTGACTCAGCAACACGGCAGCTTTTCTGAAATGCTGAACTGGATTGAAATCATTATCAAACCCAAGATTTTTAGGACTGAGGAACTGCCTGCTGAGTCATCATATTGAAAGCACTGGTCCATGGAACAATAGCTGGTTGGAAATTAGTGAGCCCGAAATAATGTCATGGACCATTAATTAGACTGCAGGGAATATAAGAAAATAAGCCTGGGGGACTATATAATAAACGTTATTATAAGCAAACGCCAACTGCCAGGAGGAAGAAACTAGCACCACCGTGGAAAATGGTAAAATTGGAAATGTCATTTTAAGAACTGCAAACCTGACAGGAGGACAAATCATGCCAAAAAAGTAATAAAGCTTAGGCAATCCATTATTTATGTGTGCTGGAAGGGAATATCTTGAATGTCCTTAAAAAAATATAAAAGTCTGCTTGTTTTCAATATGTTATTTCCATACTAAACACCCCTCCAGGGCTCTGTGCAACCATACTTTTATGAAGCAATTAATAAGGCTTATTCTTCTTTCTTATTCTTAATTTTCTTCCTTGTTAAGTTTGCTGTAATACTTAAAACCTGGGACAATCCAATACTTATCTTCCTTTTTCCACTAAGGTAAGAGAAATTATTTCCCATTATTCTACCAGGCAATTGGTACCAATTAATGTTTCTCCAATTGCATCAGTTAATGGGAAAAATCATGTTAACCCTTATGACCACTGGATTCAGACCTTCAACAGATAAGTGTCTCTTGCACTGAGTTAACCACTCAACACTTAACCTACCCAAAGACAATGATTTGTTTTGTGATACCATGAAATTTGCCAGGCGTAGTCCCTACTATCCCTTCTCTGACAAACTTGGATTGAGTTGCTGTAGGTTGGTAGTTTTAAAGGAAAAAATTTCAGGCTTGGTCTTATTCTTTCTTTACATTGTCAGCTTCTGCAAAAATGCATGGTACTAAACCTGTGGCCTGGATATGCAAACTGCTACTGAAAACGAGAATAAACCATTTAGATTGGTTATAATAATGACAATACTAATTAATACTTGTTTTTTTTTTTTTTTAATATCATAATCAGTAGCTCAAAAGCTAGTGTTGCCATGGAGAAAGTCTTGACCTTGTTTCCCAAGTGCCAATGAACTTCTCTTGAATGATAGGTGAATTCAATCATTGCACCTCAATCAACTGCAGAGAGAGCCTGATGAGTTCAGAGCATTGGTGATCTGTATTTGAATAACCCATCATCTGGCAGTCACTCACAGTAAGACAAATATCTAATCAGCCCCATCACGTCTCAAACTGATAAAGAAAATGTGTGTAGGTGACTCTTATGAAAGAGTCACTGTCTAGTAAAATGTTCTTTAGCATTTTCATTTCCAGTCTTCGCAATGCCAGCTTTTATTCTTGTTATTTCTCTTCTGAATGAGCCATAAATAAAAATTGATCAATCAGACAGTCAAAGACAAAAAGTTTGAAGACATTAAGGCCTTTGAACACTTAGGTTTTAATGCTAGTCTTGCAAGGATCTGTATCTTTTTAAGTCATACAAACATGTGAAAAACTCATCTGGTGGTCTTTTTTACTTGTTTTTGTCTAAAGAAAGTCCCTGTAATCTCTTGGTCACAACCATAATGGAAACAGAGATGCACTGTGAGTCCTGAGCACCAGAAGGTAAATAAAATAGACTGAAATATTCCTGCTCTAAAATCTCCTTTTTCTAAATCCAGTTTCATGATTTTGAAGAGCAGGCTTCAGTGCTTAGACCTAGCAATAACACACAATTTTAATTTGAAGATTAGAACCAAATAAAAGGATCCTGACCCACTGTCTGTAGAGTTTTTTCCCTGTTGTAGTGGGCTTTCAAAAGTCCTAAATCTATACAATTCTGCATATTTTCTCAATTGTTCTCCAGGGGATTATAAAGGTTTTCTTGGGTAAATTCAAAATAAAAAGCCAGATATGATAAAATTAGAGGGAAATGGAGAATTTTGAAATAATCAAGCTTATAATTTTTAAGATAAACCTTTCATACCACTGTTAATATCTCAAGACTGAGCAGGATACATGTTTCTTCTTCCTTTTCCAGTAAAATATGCTTACAGTTGCTTACACTGTTGTTTAGATTGACCCCTCAAAGGAAACTTTCAGGGAAGATGAAAAATGGACATTTCAAGGTTAAGGCACAAACCCTCTGATCAGAAGCTGGGAGCATCTGTTGTCTGAGAGCTGGTGTCTGACATAAACTGGTTGCTGAGTTTCTCCTGCAGTCAGTGATAGATATGTGTCCCTCCAGAAGGTCATTCTGTATCCAAAAAAGGGACATAAGATGAACGCTATAAATCAAACTCATTAGTTATCTGTCTCCCACCCTTCCTCCATTCATTGACTTACAGGGTGAGATTTGTGTGATTAGATATCTGAAACATGCATGCTAATAGGGACATGGCTTCATGGTGGACTTGGCAGTGTTAGGTTTATCGTTAGACTCAATGATCTTAAAGGTCTTTTCTAACCTAAACGATTCTATGACTCTATAGCTCAGTTGGAAGGAACCTACAGCGATCATCTCATCCAACTGTCTGACCATTAATCTTCCAATTTCAGAGAGATGTGGGTAATTTTAGGTGGCTAGGCCAAGTTTTATGCCTAGACTTTTAATGGACTACAGTCCGTAAAGACTAATTCCTTCTTAGCTGCCCTGTTTCCTATTTATTTGAATGAACATGAACCAGTGTGCTTCCCTTATTCTCAACTAAGCAATCTATGAAATCTGAACAGCTAAGGAGAGAGGAACAGTGCTGTCAAAACGAACAGTTTATTTTGCTAATATATAGCTTATTGCATTCATACTTCAGTTTAAGGCACAAATCTATTCTGAAGTTACCTTAAAGTTCACTTGCTTAGATGCTTGAGAACAGTAGTGAAATAAACTAATTAAAAAGCTGATATAACTGACAGGTCCCTGTTAACTCAGCCCTCCCAAACCTATGCAAAAACAATTACAGTATGCAAATGCTGATGATCCACCTTAATGCTATTCCTTATTAAATGTCAGAGAATGAAAAATGAATTGGATTATCATAGTTTCCTTCTTTGTATTATGATGATGTTCTAAAGATATATCAAAATGTCACTTTATCAAGCTTATGGACAAAGCAATTGACCCGATTCATCACTGCAGGTAACAAAGAGTTTGTTTCTCTGGTCAGCCATGGACAAGGAAATTAATTAATTAGTTGTTTTATTATGTATTTCAGAAATTTTCTGAAATTTGCTTATTTTCTATTGCATTTATGAGAGAGGGGCATCAAAATTCCAAGCCTTTTAAATATGTGAAATCTGAGCATTTTTAATTTTACCATGAACTGAGATTTTCCTCAGCTTTGCAGAGGACAAAATATGTGAATGTTATCATACTGTATCAATACAAATTGCTTTTCTAGGCAATTAGCATGTTAGTGGGAAGATAATGGGTAGCTACTGTCAGTATCCTGCAGTCATGAAAATGAAGACACAAATCCTCTGTTGTGTTTTTATAACTAAAAAGAATTACCAGAAAATACTGCACAAATATGGTGTGCTGGTGTCCGCAGGAAAGGCAAAAATCAAGTCCCAGACCCAAAAGCTGGCATAAGGCAAAACTGACCAGAAATCATACACATTTGTTGTATGTAACCATAAAAAACTCAAATAAAAAAAAAACAAACCAAAAAAACCCACAACCAACTGGTCAATTTTTTTTACTCCTTCAGCTTTATAAAATTTCTTAAACAGTGAATGTTCTTCCAGAGGCCTGACCTCATATCAAACAGCTCTGATCTCACTTTTAATTTTTTGAAAGAGATAAACATAAATAAGCAAAATTTCTTCTGCCTTTCCTAAAAGCTTAAAACCATGACAAACAAAAAATAAGGATTTTTTTTTATTATTTTTTTAGTTTTACAGTTTATTCTTCTGCCTTAGCATTTGTTGTTTGACACAGATGGTTACAAACAAAGGTCTAAAGAGAATTTTACTTCCTTGGGAAAAAAAAAAATTAAAAAAAGGTATCCTGATCCTGCAAGGGTTGTTTTTTTTTGCGGATGATGGATCCTGCCTTAGTATTTCTAACTCAGTAAGGTTTCTAATCAAGTTACAACAAGGATTTGGAGCTGCAGAGCTTGAGGAAGAGAAATGGAGAGGGAGGAATGAATGAGAGATGAAAGAGAGAGAACTGCTTTTGTCCCAAGTTCATTGGGATTCCAGTCTTGGGGACCAGTAAGAAAGAGCAAGGCTCACAACATCAATGCTGAAATTAGAAAATTAATGTTAGATTTATCCAGTGAAGTTTACAGGTTTTTCTATGACTCATCCAGTGTTGCAGTCTTTTTTTTCCCTTTTTTCTTTTTTTTTTTTTTCTTAGACAAATGCTACTCAATCAGTTCTTATCCTGAGGGACTTGAAAAGAAATATTATTTTATTACTAACCCGATGTATTCTCTACAGTTGTACAGATCTAAAATGTGGGACAGCTCATGGAAAAGAAGAAGACATTTGTAAGTATTTATTTTTGGGGGCAATTGCCTTGGTACCTAGGGTATTCAAGTACATGGCATTTTGTATAGGAGACTACAGTTATTTCATAGAATCATAGAATGGTTTGGGTTGGAAAGGACTTTAAAGATCATTGAGTTCCAACCCCCTGCCATGGGCAGGGACACCTCCCACTAAACCAGGTTGCTCAAAGCCCCATCCAGCCTGGCCTCGAACACCTCCAGGGATGGGCTATCTACAACTTCTCTGGGTGATCTGTTCCTGTGTTTCACCATCTCATAGTGAAAACTTTCTTCCTGATATCTAATCTAAATCTTCTCTTCTAGTTTGAAGCCATTACCTCTTGTCCTATCACTACACGCCCTTGTAAAAAGTGCCTCTCCAGCTTTCTTGTAGGCCCTCTTCAGGTACTGGAAAGCTGCTATGAGGTCTCCCTGGACCTTTCAATCTCGTATGAAGCAATATTAACCTTCCATGAAGATACTAGTCGTACAATTCACTCCAGGGTAATCAAGAAGGGGGTAATAACCAGGAAGAGGAGAAGACCAAACTAAAAAGCCTCAATGAAGCTTCTTGAGGTCTCATCTGTAAAGCACATATTAACTTTCAGCACTGGTCTAGGTGATGCCACCAGGGCTAGGAGTAACCACCACTCTGGGTAGGTTCCTATCCCTACATGCACATTCACAGCATCCCAGCTGGACAAGCAGTGTAGATCACTTGGGCCAGACCAAATGTGTAGAAACACTTGTCTCCAGAGCTAACGTGGAAAATCTTGTCTCCTACCTGCCCATGCAGTGATTAATACTGTTACTTAACTCAGGTATATTTTTTCCATATTCCCTTTTCATGTCCTTAAACTTGTGGTAATAGTCCTGTTGAACCCTTTAAAGCAAATTCTGTATATATAGACCAGTACTTTCTTTAAAATGCTGCCTGAGTCTATCTACAGTGTATGGATACGTCCAGATCACATACGACCCATTTGGGAAGCACAAGAGAATGAAACTTGAACTGAAGAGAGGGAAACAGTATGTTTTCAAATATTTTTCAGTTCTTTCCTTCATTTTCCATGAGAACAGGAAATGCAGTTTTAGGGCTGTTGACATCTTTTCTTCACTGAGTCTCTTCATTTAATGAATGCCAAACATGTCAATTGGAAAGGCTGCCAAAGTGAAAACTGAGTCAGGGCAATCGAGAAACAGGAGCATCAGTCAAGGAAGATGGTTATTTGAACATCTTTCCCAGGAATTCTTTTTTCAGTTCATTTATTTGTTTTAAAACCATACAACATTACCAAATCCCAAGCTGAGCCCCAGGGAAAGTAAAGAAATAAATAAACAAACAAACAAACCCCAAATAAATAAAAAGAGCGTATTTCCCTAGAGAAAGAATCAACAAAACCTCTGTTCTGCCAATCCCTAAATGCAATAGTCTAATGGGGAAAAAAAATGAAGAGAAAAAGTGAGGTTTGACACAAATAATAGGCTGGAAAGACAGGGAGACAAATCAGGTGTGCTTGCCTGGGCAATACTAATCCTTCAGGAAGCTCTGTGGATTTATTAGAGCGCTAAGGGATGTCAGTTGTCTGTCAATGTGGAGAACAACTGTACTTCAACATGTGGCATCTCTTGGAAAGAAATAACTTGCAGCTGGCTGTGTGCACAACAGCAACAAGAGTAGGTAAAAATTAAGCTCTGTCCAGAGAGAACAGGGACATAACGCTTGTCAGTTTCCCTGTACTGATTTAATAATGAACTTTTCCCTTCTTGTATATAAAGTAACTTTTAGCAGAAGATTACAACTGCCTAAGCAAGATGCCAGAGTGAATTGAAAACTATATAAACTAGTTGAAGGCTTTGAAAAGGGTACCTTTAGTGCTTCTCTGCCCCTTACTTTCCCCAAGCTTCAGTTAACCACAGGCAAGGGCAGCTCAGGTCCTGCCCCACTCCTGTCCATAGGGTGAGATTTACCTCAGATAACTCTGGCCACCAGATAGTTGGTAAGGAACCTGAGACACTCCTCTAGTCAGAGGAGAGGGACTTCAGTGTCAGGCACTTATAGATCTCTAAGTTCAGAAGATCCATTATATTTGAAGAAGTGAAGGAAAACCTGCTCTGATTATTTTTTTGTTGCTTGCTCTTCACATGAGAATGGCAAACTTGTATTTGCTTTTTACCTATCCTCAACTTCCAAGGCTTTGAAGGTATTTTATTCCCAACAAAAAAAAAGAAAGTTGAATCTCTTTTGGACAGAGAACATGTGGAAGTAATTTCAGTTCCAAAAATGACTGTTTTGGGAAACTCCGAGATTAATAAAATGCGAATAGGCTGCTTCCAAATCTTGACTGTAGCATCATGTTCTGTCACTTTTTCTGTGGAAAACACTGATTTTAACTGACTTATCTGATCTGTGGGCACTGGCTCTAGGCATTTCCTGTCATCTAACCATAAATCTCTAACAGTTCTCTCTCTAATCAGCAGAGAACCTTTCATCCTTCTGCAGGATAGATGTCCAAGAGGAGTCAGTGCCTAGAGTTGCCTGTCTATGCCATTTTGAACAGGGGTAGAAGTGTACTGCTGATTACTACTGGGATCTTATGAAATTTTACAGTTGAAAAATACATCACCAATAGCTTTTTTAAAGAAAAAGAGCAAAAAAAATTCCTGCTATTCAATGGGGATTAATAATTTTCTTTCAGGAAAACAAGGAATAATTTAAAAACTTATCAGATAAATAAATGTAGTATGGCCAACATTTTTACCCGGACAGAAATTTAATTTTCCATGTTTTCCAGTTGTAAGACTTACATAATATTTACAGTATGTCATGTCCAGCTGGTGAAGAATTAAACTCGACTGATTTCACACCCAAGACAGGCTAAAAATCTTTTACCGCTGCCTTTGTCTATGTTGGATTGAGTAAAAGTTTTCCTATTTGAATACTGACAACCAAATTAAAGCAAAATAAAGCAACCTACTATTTGTACATTTTACAGAGGCATTAAAAAAAAAACACCATAAAGCCACCCAATTATCTGCAGGACAATTCTTGTTCATTAGGTTTTATCAATTTTCCTGGACATACTAAGTGCCCACAGAGACTCTTCAAGATTAAATTGTCTTTTTCTTTGGGGATTCAGAGTAAATAATTAAATCCTGTAAGTATGTTTTCAATTAAAATGATTAACATCCAGCCAAAAATTCAGAGAAGACAGATGGAATATTCGGACCAGACTAAACATTTAACGGAGGAGAGTTACAGTTTAGTAATTTAAGTTGTTAATTCAAAGCCCAGTGATGGTACTAAAAGCTCCCCAGTTGTCTCAGTAGCATACGTACAGGGTATAAAGTGTTTGCTAGCACATTGTCAGGACTGCAGACCAATGTGAACCAACACACTGAGCTAAAGTGTTTTCTGGATTAGTTTCAGCTTTCTCAAATGTCAGTAAGCGTGAGAATTTCAATCATTCTAACTGATGGTCTTTTCTTTTAGGGTATAGATGTCTTAATATGTTGTTGTTGCCAGTTGCCAGTTTCCAAGAAGCACAGTGCAGCATGAATAGCTTTGATTTGGTCATCAGGGATATTTGTAGGGTGAAGTCTATCAAAGTAATGGACAGTTACCTAATGTGACTGTAGACAGCGATTGTCTGGAATGGGACAATTGTCCTACTTAATTCTGGACCACGCTTTACTTAACCTCCTTTAGACATTTATTACAGAGTAAGTGTAACCATAGTCCCCGGCTCAATGGCTGGATTGACATGGACTGCTCTGAGAGGGTAAGACCACCCTAAAACAGAGATGTCCACATTGTGGATGGCAACCTTCCACTTGCCCAGCAAATACTCATCCATGCATGAGACATTTGGGGCTTCACCCCAGGGAGACCTTGACTCCTGGCTTTGCAGCCAGAGGAAGGTACTTTAATCATATTCATTGGATTGACACCTTTGAGGACTATGTGGTGACCTTCCTGCACCTGCAAAGGGTTTCTATTCAAAATGCAAACACTTCACCTCTCTGAGAAACCGTGGGGCAACAGACCTGCCTGCTGAAAATTTGTGTGGACACATTTATGTATTCCCTTTTTTACACAAAGAGAAGAGCTATGTTGCTTCTGGGGGATGTTTTTATAATGAGCAGTGGATGATGAGTCAGATATAATAAATAAAAGATTCGATTATCCTATAGCTTTAGTTCTATTAAATTCAGCCTTTTGAAAAAGGTGTCTCAGTGCATGGTGTCTCAGTGACTAGTTTTACACCCAACCTCATCTGACTAACATGGTCTTGGTTGCCTAATGTGATGACAGAAGCTTTTTTTTCCTTAAATATCGATCTGACACGAATAGCAAGTGGAATGTGGGCTCCATTCATCCATGCAGTCACAGCACTGTATAAAACTTTCCTCTGCCACATGTGTAATGTTTTTCTTTTTTTTCTTTCAAAAATGTGAGGGCAGCCTAGAAGGAATAAGACCAATGTGGTCTTGACATGCCTGCCTGATTAAGCTTCTGCTTTTTCGTTTTATTTCACCATAAAGTCTGTTTTTCTGATTGACCATCTCTACTGGAAAAGGCAAATATAATGTCCATCAATTTTTTACATTTTAAAAAATTGTTGTCATTACACTATGAAACTTTTTGGGCTGCATTAGTTAACTTTAGTAATTATAATGTCTCTAAATTGCCTTCTTTCCAACCAGGAAGAGAACACTTAAGAAGAGTCAATATTTTCCTAACCCTGATGATCACATTTCTTCTAACCTTATTATATCATTGTTATCCCATTTTTAATGAACTGGATATAATAGGAGTAAGTTTAGCCAGAGGTTGGCTCTTCATTCTGCCTGACTGATTTTATGTACCTGATTATATTTTGCTTCAAATCAGTTCAGCACCGTTGTAATTCATTCAGCCAGAGAAGTAAGTCTTGAATTTTCTCTTTCACCAATAAAAACCAAATTGGTTTAAAGGCTTCTGGGACGTAACTCAAAACCCTGAGTTTTTATGTCCTGACATCTGTGCTGTTTTAGTGATTGATTAAATATCATAACCTAATTACAAATTTGCATGCAGTACCGAAAATACAGGGGCAAATTCAGAAAATTTTAAACAAGGCTCATGGAGGATGGTAACTATCATTTTTGTTTCAGCTTGTAAAATGTTTTATGAATGTTAGGCTTTTGTAGCATTGTTTACATTTGAGAATTGCCTAGATTTAAGAGTAAAATACTGAAACTGAAAAACAAGCACTGATACTATTTTTAAATCCCCAAAGGCCGTTTCATGTCTCTTTGAGTCCTTGTTATCGTAGCAATGACATTATCTAATTGAAAACATTCGGGGGGCTTATGAAAAGTGCCACCAGCCAAACCCAGACAAAGCCGGTTGCTACACATTTCAGGTTAAAATTACAGCTGTAAATCCATGGTTGAGAAGGCTCCCCTTCCCTTTCGTTTGTAAAACAAACTGGGGAAACAAATGGAAGAAAAAAACTTGTTTTTACATTTTTCCTTCTAAAATAAAAAACATTAAAAAATCTGACCTTTGCAAGTAAAAAAGAGAAAACACTAAGTTTCATGTTTATTTTTATCTCTCTTCTCTCTATATTTATTTGCGTACTTTTACTGTATGTAGCTACATATTGCTAAATAACTCTCTTAGTATATATCAGTTATTCATGTAATTACATCCAAATATGATTAATTTGTTCTTCTACCATGATTTTCAAAATTTTCAATTATTCCCCTGAAATAAAGGGACAACTTAATCCATAAATTAAAAGTTATTTCATTTTTTATTTTGATATTATTTATTAGCATTATTAATTAAAATGTTTATCAGTAAATTATTTATCTGATGTTATTTAACTTCAGGAAATATGTCTGAGTCAAGTGGTTGTTTTTTTTTTTCATTTTGGTATGAGGACTGTTTTTTATGATGATACAGAAAAAAAGAAAAATAGGATTATAGGATCATAGAATCATAGAACTGTCTAGGTTGGAAGGGACCTTTTAGATCACCCAGTCTAACCATTAAACTAACACTGCCAAAACCACCACTAAACCATGTCCTTCAGCACCACATCTGCCCACCTTTTAAATACCTTCAGGGATTCCACCACTTCCCTGGACAGCCTGTTCCAACGTTTGACTACCCTTTCCATGAAGAAATTTCTCTTAATATCCAATCTAAACCTCTCCTGGCATAACTTGAAGCCATTTCCTCCTGTCCTCTCGCCTGTTACTTGGGAAAATACTAGCATTTTATTTTGTTAGTTATACACAGAAACCATGAATATTTCAAGTCGTTTAACCCACAGGAATGGGATCTGATAAATATTGTATTAGATACAGGTCTAGAACTGTCTCAGGGATGAAATCACCCAGATTCTCTCCCTGGCTTTGCTTTTCACCTGGTGGGTCACCTTGAGGAAAAAACTTAATTCCCTTGTGGCTCTTCATCTTAACACAATTTTTCTCAGAACATCTAATTTTTACACAATTCATTCTTTGGGACAAGAACTGTCTCTTAATTTATGGTTATACAGCACTTAGCACAAGTGATTTCTGTCTGGGGTTTCAAGGTGTTTCTGCAGTACAGCTAATAAATAATAATGGGACATATCCTCAATTTGGGAAAATGCACATTGGCTCCGAGCTGACTGTGTATGGAGGAAAAAAGCTAATTGTGCCCAGGTTTCTAATTTGGGCAGTGATCAGGATATATTTTTGGGCTGCTCCCATAAACAGTTCAGAACAATCACTCAGGTGTCTGCCCTTCACATTAGCTTCAAAATAAATACAGGCTGTTAATGTCACCTGAAGCTTTCTGTAGAAGATTGAATAATGAATTATCTATCTAAGCAGGAAGCTGCTTAAGGCATCTGAATTGTCATTCTTGACCCGTGTTCCGTCCCTGTTCTGAGGTTCTCTGTGTGATGAGGAGGCGAAGCAGCATTAGACACCAGTTTTCTTAATAAAGCAAGCACGCTGTAGGAAGCTGCTTAAGGCATCTGAATTGTCATTCTTGACCCGTGTTCCGTCCCTGTGCTGGGATTCTCTGTGTGATGAGGAGGCGAAGGAGCATTAGACACCAGTTTTCTTAATAAAGCATCCACTGTCAAAAAATCAGCTGAGAATTTCTTGCAAATAATCACCAGAAGTCCGTTCAGTTCTAACAAGTGCAACAAGTTACTCCCCATTGCAGTGGGACCCACCTTTGCAAGAAACTTTCTTTTTCTTGATTTAGGTACACTTTTAAGGAAATCCCACATTTCATGTGTTTTTTTGTTTATGTTTTTGTTGTTGGGTTTTGTTTGTTTGTTTGTTTGAGTTTTTTTGGTTTTGGGGGGGATTTTGGAGGGGGTTTTTTTTTGAGAAAAGTATAACTAGGTACTTATTTTCTTAAAAATTAGGCTAAACAACTTTTTACTGTAGCACCTAAAGAACGTGGCCAGAGCTGGTGACCTTGGCCCTAAACATGGTCTTCAACAAACACAGCAAGGTCAAGGCTGCCTTCAGGAGCTTTTAATTCAAGTGGATAAGGCAAAGCAAGATGAGGTTGAAATGAAAGGTGGAACAAGGTCACCTGGATTGAGATTCAGCCACTAAAATTTAAAGATGTGATTCAGCTAAGTCCCTGTGTTTGAACTAAGTACCTCAGTAGCCACTATTGTCAATCAAGGTCAAGATCAAGGCTGTACAGTGGTGGAGAGAATGAGTGACTGACCAAATACTGGTCTTTGCTGTAGATTGAACCGAATGGTTCTTTGGATCTCGCTGAAGGCTTCAGTTAGATCTCTGCTGCCTGTGACAGGGGATTACTGATCAGGCTTCCCTGCAAGAGCCCACATGCAGACACTTGCATTTAAATATCTGAATCTGAATTCCTTCAATGGCTCCACCTCAAAGGCAGCTGTAGACCTATATGAGATTTCCTGATCTAGAAAATACTCTTCTTGATTAACCTGCTTTTTATAAAGCATCTTCACTTTATATTACTTTTGAAACCTCCCATTCCTTCACTTTTGCATTAGTATGTCTATGCTTTGTAGAGAGTCAAAATAGATAATCCAATGAGTCTTTTCTACCCTTTTACTTCAGACCTAGGGATGCACTTTACTTATGTCTTCTGGAATTGTCATTTTCCAACTTCTTCCTGGTAACAGAGTTATTTATTTAATTTTATTTTCAGAGTAAATTCCAAAGCATCATAAGCAGAACACAATAGAATTAACAGAAGGAGTCTATAAGAATATTTATAGTAAGGAAGTGATTACTCATTCAAAAAAGTCATTAACATTATGAACATTACTGGGCATAGCAGTGTTTTGAGTGAGCTTTCTATGCAAGGTGCCACCATAAAAAGACTTTTTTGTTTCTGTCCGTATTACTAGGAAGAAATAAATTTCTAACTGTGACACATCCTTCTGTGCAATGCTGCTTTGGATTTAATCCCATCAAACCTTCATGTATTTTGACAGGTCTGACATGGTTAAGCACAAGCATGATTTGAAGAGTTTCACACTAAAAAGAAATTTAATTAGAAGTTACTATAGGGTAAGAATACTCTGCGATGATGGATCGAGGTAGTAAGGCTGACGACAAGTTGACGAGTAAAGATCTCACTTCCATTTTAAAAATAAATGTGTTAACTTCTAAATATCATGTCTTAATCATTTGAACTACACAGCCCTTTGTATGCTTAATAGCATGTAAAATGCAATAAAAATGCCACCCAGAGAAAGCAGATGCCTCTCAGCACATTGTAATGACAGCATCAGCTGTTTATGGTCCATGAGTCTTCTGCGGGCAAGTGGCAAAAGATTATTTCTTTAAAATTAATAAAAAAGCTCAATTAGATCTTAACTGAGCCTATTAGGGTCTCTCTTTGGGGAAAAAGCTTCACATTTATACTAGAGATAAAGCTGAGATATAATGCCTGGCTTCGTTCTCCTCTACCTGCTTATTTATGTACAAGAATATATTTTAACAATGATGTAGCTGGTGCTTTTATTCTGGCTGTATGCTTCTAGGCTTCAGTGATTCTCAAACCTGGCAATAACCACTTCTGCATGAAATGCAGAATATTCTGTTTTGTCATGGAAGTTCTTTTTTTTTTTTTTTTGGTAATATACCTCTGAGCATTTGGGTTGGAATAATCTTCTCAGCCTCCAAGCAAAATTCAGGAAAAATGATAGAGCTTGTCTGTCTTGAGTTAACATCCAGATGCAAGTTATCTCAAGTCATGGATTTATAACTCATTGTACAATCTCCTGCTTTTCTCCTGACTCTTCTTACCTCTTTTCCTATCTCTCCTAGGATTAGTCTTGGATGAATTAGATCAACAGAGAAAACAGCACTGGATAATTCTACTACTTTCACTCTTCTTCCTCCATTGTCTCTCAGTTTAACAGTTATAAAATGCACTCTTCAAACTCAGCCAATTTTTGGGATTTCTAGTTCACTCTAGGTAGGATTTATTTGTTCTAATTTAGGCATCTGAAAACTACATATGTAAATACAAGTAGTCACCAAAGGTGCTCTCTTAGAAACCGAATAACAAGTAAAATAGGTTGAATCTCTTTATTAGATGACATGAAAATAAAAATAAAGCCTGTAGCTATCTTAAGTTTAGATGGGTACGGTTATTTGAGATGAATCCCACCCTCACTGTTCAGACACAGCTCTTCTACTTGAGTCTTGCGTTCCCCTGTAGACCCTTATCCAGGAACTAGGAGCATCCAGGATTGGCTTAGTTTTCAAAAAGAGCCAAGAGAAGGCATTTTCAACCCAATTTAACTAAGGGAAAAAGAGAGTGACTGTAAGGAAACAAAGAAAAAAAAATTTAAAGAAACCCCAGCAATCTCTTCAGGAGATGACCTGTTAAATCTCCTTTGGGAAGTGTAAAGTGACATACTGTAATATGTTTAGATTCTATTATTTTAAAAAACTTCACCATAGGAAATTAATTGTATGGAATATCCATTCAGTCGTTAGACCTATAACCAGCCATATATACAGATAGAAACAGAGCACTGAAAAAGCTCTGAGTGGAAATCTCCATTTATTTAAAGGATTTGTTGATGTTAAGGCCAGAAAAGATCATCACAATCTTCAGTTTTGATCCAGAGCAGACTATATTCACTCACAGATGAAGAGGAGTTTACATTTTTTAAGAGAAATCTGAGTCCATCTGATATATGGCAAACAGTACAGGAATCCTCCATTTTACTCTTTCCTTTTAATTTCTGCTTCTAAGTCTATGTGCTATATGTTCTTTCAAACTTTGTGAAGTACAGGCTTTGCAGTTTTGCTTTTGCATAAAATCCAGCATTGGTCTGGTGCCGCTGAGAATTCTGTTCTTCATCAAAGTCCTCAGCTGCTAAGACTTCATACTTGTGTATGTAAACTAGCATATGCCTGCAAAACGTTCACCATTAATTTAATCTTGATTTTTCTGATAAGAAACCAGGAACTATCTGAATTGTATATTAATGTATCAAAAGACTTGGGATTTGTAATACTTATCCTATGTATTGAGTAACAGAGTTTTGTTTACTCTATTGCAAGAAATGCCTCCTCTCAGAGTTATAACTATACTAGTGAATTAAACAGTGGAAAAGAATATTTCAAGGAACTGTAACTTTATTAGTATATTTGTAAATTTTTAAGATTATCTCCAGTGTGAGCAACCACTCTTTGGGGCCAGGAGCCTCCAGTAGCAGTCCCCAAAACCAATAGTGGCCGTGGTTCAGAAGTTCCAGCACCACCAGGGGCATTACCACCAGGCAGTCTGCATTTTGCATTGGTGTTTTGATTGTTGAAAGAGTTTAGTTATAAAGACAAGGGCTTCTGCATGATGCTTGGGCTAAGAACCAGAAAACAGGTCCTGGTCCTGCTTAGTTTACTAGAACAGATGTAGCTGTAATATACTAGAAGAAGTTCAACCAGATAAACCTTCTTTCTGGGATTTTGGGTAATTGTGCAACCAGAGTGTATTTAAGCCACAAATTTCCTGCCATTGGCCTTCTTAAATGGGTATGTTGGTGAAGACTTCTCTATATTCTGTTAAATGATAAATTTTCATTCCTGGTAAAAAGCTTAACAAATCAATAAGGCCAATAGAATACATCTGCCCTATCTGGAAAGCATGTAATCCAGTTCTGCAGGGGCCATCACCTCTACAAACACCATCATTGACATTGTTTCTTTATGTATACTGCCTCAGTATAGATAAAACTGACTGGCAGGTTCCTATCATGCCAGGTGCCCCTGTGCCTCTTCCCTGAAGAACTACCCATTCATAGAAATTAGAAACAAAATATAACATAGAAACTAACTCTGCTTTCAGTTTAAGGAGGAGAAATGAGGCCAATAGGGATTAAATATTTGTCCAGTGGAGACCAGAACAATAGTTTGTTAGTTTGATTAATTATTGGCAGCTATTAAGTAATTTTAGTGTAAATTATTGCTTCCTCATGTTGCTGTCAAGGCACAGTTGCTATAGGGAAACAGACAAGAATCTGCAACGTGGGTTAATGATTAATCCTGGGTCTCACATAAATCTAGATTTTATTGTTCTTTTATTGCCATATTCACAACAGCTGTTCTATGAAAGCATATGAACTGAACCAGTGCCCTTTCTGCATACCTGTGGGAAGCTGCAATGGCACAGTTTGCATCCCCAATAGCTTCCCCCCATACCTGCCCACCTCGTTCCTACTGCCTGTTGGCTCCCAACTATGTGTGGGCAGCACACGAGAGCAGGAGAGAAAACAAAGATCGAATCTGTACCAAAGCCTTTCCAGCACATGAGTGACAGGGACAGTTTAGGGTCACTATTCAAGCCTGATACCGATCCTTGATCTTTTTCGGAGCTGGTTGAAACCAAGACTATTTACCCCGTTCTAACATATGTGTATATAATAGGGGAGATAACTCCTCCTCTGTTGGAGATGCCATCTGTCTATGCTGACTGTAAACTGCACCCAGACATCCAGCTTACATGATAAAACATGGTAATTCTAAATGGATATTCCAGGTTTGCAGTTTGTATTCCATTCTCTTCCATACTCTCAGCACTTCATGATCATTTAATTTTTGCTATACAATAATCTGGTCCTCCTGTGGAAGGTTGGCCTCTTGCTGTAGTCTAACCCATCGGCTAGGACACAAAAAATAGAAATCCTTGAGGCAGAGGAAACTGGAGAAGACATGCCTCCTCTGTGGTGTCTAGATGCTAAATCAAACTGGGTGAGCATGCATTGAATTGTCCTTCTGAATTTTGGGTCCTTAGATCCCCTGCTGTAGCATTTAATGGATCCAAGCAGATTGCTGAATGCTTTTTTCTGTCTATGTGCAAATGGTGATATTTCAGAGCTTTTTATCTTATGCAAGCTGGGGCATTAATCAGAAGAAAGAGAAAAAGCCATGTCTGATAGAAAAGTTAGTCTTTCTGTCTTTCCATGCCCTCCAGTTTTCGCTACCATCGTTTGCAGCGGAGGAGCAAGAGAAGAAACGTGAAAGACCTTAATTTTTTTAACCTGAGCAAAGCAACTAATTCTGTCTTACTGTTGTTCTCAGAGGTGGATTATTTTTTATTTTTATTAAATTCATTTAAAAAGAGAAAAGTCATCATGAGGCAGAAACCTGGACGGGAGTGTCTCAGCCCACAACAGTTAGTCTTACAAAGCTATCAACGATGAAATATAAGCCTATATGAATGGAAGTATTAGATAGTTGTAACCATGAACTCTGTGACCAGCTCCACCTATGATAAAACAGTAATACAAATAAAAAACCCTATTTCTTCTCTTCAGCTCCACTAAAAGTTAATCCTCAAGACTGTTAAACATTTCAAAATACTGAACTAAAAATAGCCCAGTTCCTGTAAATTGTTTTAACTGCTGGAAAAGATAAGGCTGTAAGACAAGGGGCAAATCTCTCACACATGCACGGACTCACACATGTACAGTGTTTCTTTGAATTAAAAAAAAAAAAAAAGGAAAAAGAAAACCACTGCTACAATGCTGTTTGCTTAATTGGGCTTACGTTGACAGTGACTGTTTGGATTAAGCACTACGGGTTCCCAGTTGAAAAAAAGCAATGTTTATCACAGTGTTAATAAAAATACTTTTAAAAGAAACTCTTCCCTTTTTGTCACTTCACTTTCAAAAATATTTTCTAGGATCCTATTTAAAGAAACTTGCCAGCAGGTACTATGCTGTTTCTCTTCCAAAATTTTATCTCCTTTCTTGGAGGAACAATAGGAGGATGGCACGGACTTCATGACTGTTGGAGATTTTGGGTTTTGCAGCTGGCATTTTCTTCTACTTTTTCAGCACTTATTTTCCATGTAAGGAAGAAATCTGTTATTTTACTCACAGAGAGAAAACAAGCAAGCAAATTAAAAGAAATGCAATTAAAAACCTAGAAAGACAAACAAAACAAAACCCAAAGGCATTAGTAGAGTCATAAAGCAAGAGCAAGAGCAAAGAACTTTAAAACAATAAAAGTTACAGTGTTACAGCAAATGGCTCTTTGGCTGCAATAGAAAAGGATGAAATCATAAAGGTGAAATTCACTGCATCTACCTTAAGCTGTCCAGTCTTTGGCGTCAGCCATGAGAAACACCCTGTGTGTTTCCAGCACTTGTCTTTGTTGCAATGATTCCCTTTTAGGAAAGGCTCATAATTCCACAGTGAGCATAGGATCAGTCCAAATACTTGAGTGTGCAATAAAGCAGTAATGATTAAATAGCCGAACTAAATTTTGACTTGAATAAAACCATATGAATGACATATAAAATCTTTTACCTTTCTTTCAATAATTAAAATGTGTAAGTCCTAGGGTCCACCAGGTTTTACTAGACAGTCTGTACTGTCCAAGTTTTGTCTTGAATGAAAGACTTGTCTCACCCTGTTTTGGCTGGTCTTCAAAGGCTAAACCCAAGTGCTGTATTAAGTATTATGAACCTTGCTTTCTCCATCTGTGTTTCTCTTACTACGCAGTAATTTAAGGAAAAAAGAAGTCTTCTTAGCAGACCTGTCATGGGGAGCCAATGTCAAGGCTTCTTCCAGCTTTTCCTCTGACAGCTCCGGTGCTGGCCAAGGCTTGTCAAACAGCTCGCTCCTACCAAGAGCTGGCCTTGAGTACAGCCAGTACTCTTGGGATGGGACCAAAATAAGGTCCAAAGATGATTGGTAGACTCAAAGATTGTAATAGCAAAGGTCTAAGGAGTCTTTATAGCATTTTCAGTTCTGAGTATCATGATAAGTGTGCATGGTGAGAATAAGAAATAACTAGGCTAAGATGGTAAATATAAAAAGTCTGTGAAAAAAACAATGTACTTGCTGATTTCCTGTCAAAGGAGGTAGATGAGCTTATGCCAGCGAACTCAAAAGCATTCCCAGAGATGTCTCTCTGAGATACCCCACATTGACTCGGAAGACAGGGAGCAGCATAATAAACATGACTTCAAAATCCATAATGCAGACATAGTGAGCTCAGGCACAAGAATCAATCCTATTGATTTTAGTACATGTGGGAAAGGAAGGGCTGGAAATGGTGGTCAGAGTCTTTAGAGTGTATCATTCAGGGTCAAAGTCTCACTCTTTAGCCTAAGGCTATATTTCTATACTGATTGAGTGGAAATGCTGAAAAATTTTGTTCAGTCTTCACCTGGACTGCTGAACATGCATAAAAGCATGTCGGTCAAAATGACTGATAGCCCAACTCAGGTGCCAAGAGACTTCTTCTCCTGACAAACCGTGTAACGACACTTGAGATGAGGTCTCAATTTAGCAGCACAAGTGATTTTGTGTCTCTGTGCTGTGAATACATTTATACAGCAGCAAAAGTCTCTGTTGGGATGAGAATAATCATTGAACCTGCTCTCCCTGTCTCATAGCTGTCCACCACTCTGCAAAAAGGCTACTGCTTACAAAAATTGTGATTTTGCTTTGTAGGCGATCAGTAAAACTTTTGGCAGTGGTGGGAGATATCAAAATCAAAGATACTGAAACCAGTTCTTTATGCTCGGTCTCCTGGGGTGTATTTTCCTTTCCATAAGACAAAATGAGTGATAAAATGCTCAGCAAGGGATTTTATGGGTTAAGTTGCCTGGAGTTGAGTGTCTAGATGAAGGTGTCTAATGTTTGAAATGTCTTATATATAGGTGTCCAACCTGGTCCTCAAATGTGGCTTTCAAGGAACTTTTAAGGCCTTTCAAAGGTCTGGCCTCATATCTACCAGACCCCTGAGGATACTTTTAATAGCCTTGTCTCAATTTGTTCTAGGTGCCCTTGTTTGAGCAAAGTGCTTAAACCCTACATCTCCATTGATTAATGGCAGTTTAGGCAGTTCACATGTGGGGTCTATGAAAAGATCTGTGACTTGGACTCCAGCTATCTCCTACCTTCAATCCACAAGCATTGTGAAATACTTTAACAATGATGCTTCTTTTTTAAAGAATTGAAAGAAGGGTTGGAGTCATTGCATAGGTATGAAAAATTGGTCCAGAGCCTGTGTACTTGGATTCAAATACTTCCTGGAACACCAGATTTACTGGGTCTGCCTGTACACACAGACCACAATCCCTCACTGTTTTGTGCACAAATATACTTGTGCTCTGATACACTCCGTGCAGGATATTATAACTTCAAACTCACAACTTCTAACTGTCCCAGCCAGCGTTCCCTGACAAGATTTTTTATCTTCTTCTGGATGTCTGTATTAGGACAAATTAAATTTCTGTCTGAAAATGATAGTAATGCTCTATTGATTAAATAGGGAATTTAGAAAAGCAGATCTGAATAAATGCTAAGCTTTTAGATATGTGCATCAGGGGATGGGTCTTTGGGTCTGAGAACAAAAACTCCTTATGGTTGTCTGAAAAGGTAATTTACAATTTTTGGAGAATTTCAGGACTCAGTATCTCTATCTGGCAAACTATTGAGTTCTGTTTCTGTTTAGTTTGGGGGTTTTTTTGGTTTTTTTTTTTAATTCTCAAAGACGAGCTACAGAAAACTATTGAGTTCTATTTCGGTTTAGTTTGGGGTTTTTTTTGGTTTTTTTTTAATTCTCAAAGACGAGCTACAGTCAGTCATGCAGATATTTCTTTTTTTCTAATACTCCTCTTATCTACAAATACCACATGCGGTGGTAAAGCACTTCAGCTTCTTTTTATTTTCCATGAGTAGAAAGAAGATCAGGTAAATGACTTCAGAACTGGAGGTGTCCAACTGTTATTGGATAAGAGGCTTGCCTCATGGAAATATCAATCCACATTTAACATATCTTTAGTAATCCAGTTGCCTTATCAAATGCCATCCTTATCTTGGAAACAAACTATTCCACGTGAGATGATGATCTGAAGTTGGGCTTGCTTGTCATTAGGATGGGATCACTGTAGTGTCAGTGGCAATTTCTGCTGGTGTTTTGCTGGGTATGTATAATGTCCAATAATATACACAGTGCTCAGAAAGAGAATGTAATTAGTATTTAATTATTAGAACTTACCGTCAGTTATTAAACATGACTCTATTTCCACATCTGAGGCATTTAAGGGTCAACTTTTACTAGAAGCAGAGAAATACTAATTGTTTCTAAAAGTTACTGTCTGTTCAAACTAATATCTTCAGAGTGAGTCATTCTAGCATATTTAGCCCATAAAATATCAGCATGCAAACAGCTCCTGAAAATACATTTATATTACAGGAAATCAGAGTTTTGCATTTACACTCACAATGAACCTAAGATATGTCTTATAAAAACAGTTCAGTTGACGATAACACAATCTCTCACTGAAGAAGATGGAAGATTACTTATAAGATTTATTTACTTCCCCGTTAATCAAGGGGATTTTTCTTTCACTAAATGAACGATTTCTACTCTGGGGAGCCAGATTTCCATATAATTTTTCAAGCACATCTGATCCAGTTGAGGGAATCAGATAGCAGAGCATAGAAAAGACAAAATCTGTTTCTTAGCACTGGCTTTTGAGTTGCCAATGGCTAGTTATTCACCTTCTCACTGTGTCGTGACACAATGCAGTGTTTATTAACTGTTGTCTTATTTCAGTTCTTATTTCTGTATCCTTACAAAAATAGCTACCCTACTGCTGCCAATTTGGATTCAGCTTGGAATTCCTCATCACCTGGTCATGCCACATTATATTGTTCACTGCTGGATTGGCAGCGGGAGGGAAGTGTGGAAGAAACATCTCACCTTCAAACTTTGGTAACACACCCTTCTACAGTCAAAGCAGCTTTGTCTTTTCCCTTTGTAGTCACTGGAGAGAAATGGGAGATGGTGGTCGGATCATCCTATGTTAGAGGTCTGCCTGATGAAGAGACACACCACTCTCTAGAAAACATTATTTATAATGATTTGACCTCTATTGATTGTAAAGGGAGACCAGGGAGACTATTTCAGTAAACACCCACACTGTAGATGTTATATATAGCCAGGCATATCTAAGTTTGTTTAGTTCACTGCTCTAGCTCCTATATCTCCTCAAAATTATTGCAGTACTTTTTTCCCAGCCCTTAATCTGTCTTGTCTGCAGAGGAGAGAAGGAACAGTCATATTTTATGTTTTGTTGTGAAACAAACAAAATATAAATAAAGTCATGAAACTGCAGCTGGAGTTCATCCAAAATAAAACACTCAGTTTAAAATGGAATGTTAAAAAGGCACCATTTAACCCTCTTTTTTTAAATAGATGTGTTTCTAAACAAATAATGACTTTAAAACCAAAGAGAATTGTTTTGCTCTCAAAATGTCAAAATAAAATATTTGACTTTTAACAACTGTTTCACATTTCCTTCACTTTTTTTTTTGACAGTTAGGGAAATTGTCCGAATCTCCTCCCTCTTCTCCCAACTACTTTTTTCAGTCATTTTGCTCTCTGCCAGAGAAAATCTTGCCCATTTCTAACTGTAACACAAATAAGATAAAAGAGAATGTCTGTAACCCATCAACATGACACAGATAATACTCAGTTACAAGGAAGAGCACTAAAATCTTTCTTAGGATTTTTATCGGATCTGAAAAATCCTTTGCCTATTTTGAGCTAACAAATTGGTACCAGACAGTGATTCAGTCTGTATTGCTGTCTTGCTTTCTCTGTTGGCCAAATTCCTCATCTGTTTGCTGGGAATGAAGAGTTAGGTCAGCCTGCAAATTGGACATGCTGCTGGATACGTCTAGAAACGTTCATCCTTCTCTGCATTGCCCAATAAGTTTCCACATTACAGAAAACAGCTGAAGCTAAAGAAGACAAAATAGAGAATCAAAGCCACGCTGACAGGAACAGCATGCAGATGCAGATTCCTAGGTCCGGGAGAACAAAAGTTTAAATGTACACTGACTGAAACTGGGTGGGGGAATGAGGACGAGTTGGATGGTTAACAAGACTGATAGCGGTAAACATCCCATGCTGTACTCAATCAGAAGTTGCAGAGTACAGAGGCAAAAGGAGTTCTTTTAAGAAAAGGAGGTTTCTGTGCAACACCACTAGAAACACTGTGGTCCCAAACCGCAAAGAAAACACAACGGAAGCATCCTAAATACTTCTACAGTATCTTCTGTGTGTTTAATTATCTATTTAATCATTGAATACCTGTATAGGGAAATCTCCACCCTCTCTTCCTAGAGAGGGTCATGGAATCAAAAATAATGTTTTAGCAGCTCTAAAAGCTCTCATGTGTTATTCATATACCAGCAACTACAGTGACTATAATCAATGAGTAGAAAAGAACTGCACACTTAAAATAATTACAAGCCATGAGACATGAAATATTAGAGAGCTGCAGCAGTCCCTGTTTGGTGTTTTGCTTCAGAACACAAGCTCTTGGACCAAGTTTTCTGGAGACATTTAGGGACAAAAGGATCAGGAAACTGGAAAAAGTAACAAAACACATAACTTGGAAGGAAGTAAAGGAAGAAAATGCAGCAGGCTGCATACAGGAATACTACTCGATACTCAATATTTTATATACAAAATAACGTGGGACTAGATGTGCTTGAAAATACAGGGGTGAAATAGATGACGTGGATTGATGTCTTTTCTTTCTGATTCTTCATTCTCTCTGCCTCCGATTTTACACAGCTGAATTAGGATCTCTATGAGCCTTCTATCAGCATGGCCAGGCATCTCCAGAGCTCCTCTTCTGGAGGTTTTCTTACCCTCAGATTTGTTAGCAGGTGTAGTTCTCTGAGTGCTCCTTAACCTCTTTCAATCAAGAAGAGATGATTCAGAAAAGAGCAGCGTTTTGCTCTGCTTACTCTTGCCCAAGTGGATTAGGGAGCAGTCACATGCAGAACTCCTCTGGCAGATTTAAGGAAACAACAGGGTCATGGCAGTGGCAAACACTGCTCTCAGGGTGGCTGTTTGCAAACTGCAAATCTGTTTCTAACCAGAGAAGCTGTGGTTCAGGTTGCCCTGCCCCTTGTTTCAAACATGAGATTGAATTATCTTAAAACAAAGAACATTTGAAGCATTTATGGGCCATAAGCAGCAGAATCAGAGTGCCTAAACAAGACAGACCTGCAGCATTGTCACAGGGAAAAAAAAAGGGGGGGGGGAAACGTCAGCGGAAAAAATCAAAGCTCATAAAAATAAAAACTTAGGACTACCACTTCTGCACATGGACCAGCATCCTTTAAAATTAGCGGAGAATCTGGCTGCAGGTTTTCAATAACCATAGCAGAATGGCAAAGTATTGCTGCTCTGAGAATTCATGCTGATGCCCCATTCTCAATGTCTACAGCCCTGTGACAATGAGGTTCGGGACTAATAAATGTCCTTCACTAGTAAAATCCTGCTTAAATACACCATTAAATGTTCTGCTATAGGAACATGTCTCTTAAAAGTCCTCATTTCAATGGAACTTAAGGTTGTCAGAAGATCAGGCATTCACTTTCCCAAACACGTGCTTATCCACTGGTTACAGCCCACAGAATTCCAAGAAGATCTGGAATATCTTAAAAGGTACTTGAAAAATAGCCAAGCTGAAAATCAAAAAACCCACCTCTTTTACAACTTGATCTGAATTCCAATCTTTTTCTTAGAAGTAGTTATTGCCTTTTATTTTTAACTGCTACACTGCCAGGTGTTTTTTACCATATTCCCCCCTACTCTGTCCTTCACGCAAAGAATTACTAGTGAATGCAAGGATGTTTTAGTGTTGTTTTTTTTTTTTTAACATTTCTTGCTGCACTGAAGCTCCCATGTACTTTAAAAAGGTCTTTCTACAGAGGCATTGCCCTTGCTGGTCAGTCAGAACTAGGTCCTTATCCCTGAAATCCAAGTGAATAAAAACTATTCCGTGCATGGCTGTGTGATTAACAAGACATAAGGAGAAAAGATTTGATGAATAGGAATATGATGAGTGACATCTCTATTGTTTCACCTGTGCTTAGATGATCTTCTGATGTAGTTTAAAAGCACAGTCCTTCTATAAAGGAATTTTTCTCTTAGAGCAGTTCATACCGTCTTTGAAGACAAATTATCTCCCAGTCCAGGTTTTAAAAGGAAGGCTGCATTATGCCTAGGTGGATAAATGGTCTAACTGAAAGCAGCAACTGTTCTTTTAACACTACTTACGAGAAAATGTGAACTATTGTCCCTTACTTAGACTAAACACTAGCCCAAATTTTCTTCAGGATGGTTGAGTGCTTCAAGTTTTCCATTTCTTATCCTCATCTTTACATCTTGCAATGGCAAAATTGAATTCAGGTTAAAGAAGTTCCCCGGGGGCTTGGCCGGGGGTTCTAATAGTGGAGGAACCTACTATTAGGATTCTGAGTGCTCTATTTTTCTCTTTCTTTCAGAAGATCCACCTTTCAGCAGCCTAATACCTTTCCCACTAGAGCAATACCAACTCCATGAGTAACATCAGTGTCATCTTTCACCCAGTTGCCACCTATACCCTCAAATAGCCAACCTGAGATAAGTTGAGCTTCATTCTCAGGCTGGATAGCCCATAAGGAGGAAGGCAGAAATTTGAATGCTGAAGACTATTAAGCTATTGGGCATATTTCAGTGAAGTGAACTCAACAGGTTCATTAGCCACTATGTGCTCCCACAATTCCTCCCTGGGATTCCTACCTCTTCATGGCTCTCAAGTCCCTATAGTTGATATAACCTGTCTTCTTCATATTTCAGCTCGTGCTCTATCTACAAATGGTTCTTCTGCACCATAAGTAGAATATGTAGAATTTTAATTATGCCTCTAATTAATTTTTTTATGACAAAATCTTGCCTAAGAAAGCATGTGGCCTGTCCATAGCAAACCAGTTGAAGATTATTATAAAACAGGTGGTGGCTCTGTGGTGTGATAGGAGTGAAGCCTACCTGAGAGCACAAGCTCAACATGACAAGTAGAAGGGACCTTAAACCTAGCCAGAGGTGCTGTATGTTACTTAAAAGCATATAGGTACAGAATGATATAGTGGATGAAGAATTGCAGGCTCGGGAGAGCTGATTTCTATCTTTGGTTGTTTTAACAGTCCACAGGATAAACCTGTGCAAATCATTTCACCCCTACATTCTGTTTTAAACATCCTGATAAAATGAATACAAAAGGGTATACTATTATTATCATTGTCCTTTTGCAAGTCTGTCTTTCCAGACTAAGCACCCTTTTAAGGTGAATAAGCAAAATTTAATAAAGCGTTATTTCCCATCTTTAAGCCTTAAATAGCTATTTCAATTGCAGTTAAAGAGAGGCAATACAATAGTTCTGGCTGGAAGCAATAATCAACACAAAGACCATGAAAATTTAAAATCATCTCTGCTTGTCTAGATTTACTGGAGCTGCATGTGCACTTCAAGAAGGAAAAAGAGGGTCTGTGTTGCAACAGATCAGTCACTGACCCTCTCCTTGCTACAAGCAGTTGCGCTTAATGAAGTTTTAATGATCCATTCGTCTCTATTCAGCCATGAGGATTACATGTTACTCCGTACAGTTATATTATCTATGTAGTTATTTAAAAACAGGTTGCTGCCTTTATGCACCATCATTCCCACACCTCTCATTTTTCTTCTGTTTCAGCCCAAGGAAGGAGTATCAGGTGGGAAGAGAGAACTGAATCATCCCTTTGAGGAAAGATTCTGTGTGTAGGAGGTATCTCCTGCCCACCTGAACTACACCTGAGCTCATTATTGTAATATTAATTTCTCTTTCCTGAAGGTTTACTATATTCTATGGAGTCCAAGATGAAAATCCTCTCACCCTAAAGCAGATGTCTGGAGCAGGGCAGATGACTCACATTTTAAAATACCTTTGTCTCTCAAGTGACAAGGAAACTTGCATAAGGTTATTTGCTTAAACAATAGACGTGCAAATTTAGGTGAAATTAAGTCTAAAGAGCAGCCTCTGAAATACTCAGCTGCTTTTGCTTCCCAGGGCAGTCCCATGTAGAGGAGACGCATGTGTCTGGAGTATTACAAGGCCTGTTATCTGCTGTAAATGATGTGAAATATCATGGCACAACAGTGAGATCATAATAAAACCACAATAAATAAACAGGGGAACATGAGTTGTATCTCATGTGTCATTATTTCTTGAGAAATGTGTGTTGTTGTTGTTGGTTTTCCCATCTCAGTAGCTTCTGTAGTAGAAATCTGAAGAGTCTGTTAAACTGTTCTTGTCTCCTGAACAACCAGCAACCCTGTCCTGAGTCGGTTGTGGGGTTTTCAGAAATTCTGCATGTGTGCCCAGTACTTGACACGCTACAGTACATCTTTCCTTGATAATAATGAAAAATACTTGCAAATTTAAAGATGGATGGAGTATAATTACATTCTACATGCTAGAAGAGGGAATAAGAAATACAACATGTGAATCAGGTTGTTGGCAGCTGGACTACAGTTATACACAAATAAAAATAGGTGTAACTGGTGGCAGGATTGGGACTTTGCCTGAAACAAGATACAGAAAATTAATGTCATGTTCTGGGGTATAAATATGAATATAATATTATCAAGATGTAGTTATCATGTTCTGGGGTATAAATATGAATATGAATATAATATTATCAAGATGTAGTTACAGAAAAATGTGATAAACCTTGACGGTCCCTGTAGAAGATGGGAATTTCTGTAAATTTTATGATAAAATAGTTTACACACTTATAGTATCTTTTTACTGATTTCCTGAGGGCAAAATACCAGAAAGAACTATTTACAGGGAAGTACCTGTGACCTTTCAAATTCATTCAGAGAGGCTGTTCCATGCACAAAGAGACATCTAAAAGAAAGAGCAACAAAGACCAAGGTAAAACGTGATAGAAAAAAAGAGTATGGGCAGAATTTGTCAACAATTAGTTGCACTTATAGCTATTAAACTTCCTTTGAAGAGCCATAATTTAGAGATGTAAGGATGAGATTCTATATTCATCTGCAAGATAGACAACTCTCATTGGACTGTTTCTTGGATGTCCTTATTGTGATCAGAGAGAAAAAGGAGCTTGAAGAGCAAGGTTCATGTAGCAGAAAGGTAGATGACCAATGTACATTAACTGGGTTCCATGTTAGTGATAAGGCTATAAGGGGAACTCAATGTGACTAGTTCAGCTGTAAATGCCATCACTGAAGCTATCTGAAGTCAATTATGATTAATCCCGCCTTTTGCCATTTATCTGAAGCTAAATAGCAAAAATATTTGAGAACTAGAGGAGCACTGAGGTGTGTAAATGCCTTCTTTAACCCTTAGGAAACTGATCCCATTTCTTCAAATTTAAATATAAATCCATTTTAATAATTAAGCACAGAAATTAAATCATCTTCTGAAGTGAATCCCTCTGCCCATATTTCATTATGACAGCTGTCCTTGATGTGCTTAGATTATTTATGCTCGTGGTGAATAGCAAAACAAAATGAGTAGCTCTACAGGGAGGCATCAGTTTGGCTTTAATTCTATTAAACATCACATCTAATGATTATCTGTGCGGAAGCCCTGTGAGATGTGGGAGGAATGAACAAGCAAATTCCTGACTCCTGATCAATAAAGTGCAACTTCTGAAATCATGATGCAGCATCATTTAAATAGTATCTTCAAGTCCTTCTTTTTATTGAGATTCCGTTCCACCTTCTCCTCATCCAGCCTTCTGTATGACAGACTGCTGGATGGACTGAAATGATTTTGTGCTAACTGGGGAAGGTTTGAGTATTCTTCTCTATTTGCAAATGAAAAAACTTCTTTCTGTGCTGGCCAGGCCTGTTTATGGTACCTGTGCAAGCTAGAAAACAGTTTTGGAATGTATCTCCCTTTTGCCCTTGACTATTGTGTTGATGATGAAGCATGTCTCCAGTCCTTCCTAAATCACCTGGCATGGGATTGGTGATAGGGGTAGCTGCAGTGTGCTTCTGTGCCAGGTGTGAGAGGAGAAATTCAGCTTTGTGGACTATTCTTCCTTCATTTAAAGTTGTTTCTCATGTTCTGCAGAAAAAAATAATAATCAAACAAACAAACAAAAAAGCCTTTGGTAGAAGCAGCCCATGGGCCATCTGTTAGACAGTTGGAAATAAGGTAACAAAAGACTTTCTGCAGGTAAAAATATTTTTTCAACCTGGTGGCTGTGCAGCTTCATGCTACCTGTTTTGTGCAGCAGACTGCACAATTCCCTTTAATGAATCACATTTAAGTGACAAAGAAGTTTTGATGTATGGCATTGAAAGAAAATATGGAAATTCTACCAGACCTTCCATTCCCTCTAATGACATCTAAAACCTTCTGAGGAAAACCACTCTGAAGTCATTTCAATTCCTAATAAGGGATTATTAGCCATTATCTTCTAGTTAAAACACCATTAAAAAAATCCCCAGAATCATAAAGCAGTGTGTATATATATGTTATGCAACTAAAATTCTATGCATGAACACACAATGATTGTGATTTTGTGCAAAAGGTCCAGAATCATAAAGCAATGTGTATATATAATGGTATGCAACTAAAATTCTATGCATGCACACACAATGATTGTGATTTTGTGCAAAAGGAACACCTCTAGCAAGCAACAGGCCTGAGCTTTATCTTATTGTGGCTCGGCTGCTAAAGAGCTAACATATACTTTGCTCTATAAAGTTTGCATAAGTCATAATGGCTATTATAGAAAAACAACAAGATAAATAACTACTCTGTTGAACTCTTGGAAAATGATGAAATGATCAAGTTAAAGTCTATAGAGATCTTCTTGTCAGCATTTCAAACAAATTAGCAGTATTTTAACATCCGGAGTGCAGATGGAGTGTAATTAGTAGCTAACACATTACCTGTAAGTGGAAATGACTGTGACAGAATGCTGTGAGGAAAGCCCGTGGATCTGAATATTTAATATGAATCCTTTATACCAAAATTAAAGCATGTAACTTATAGTCATTAGAGTGCACAGAAAACAGCATGCTGAAATGTTTGGTTTCTAAGGAATTCTGTCAGAAAATTATAGGTAGAGTACGACAGTCTGTGTTAGCAAAGACACTTTTTAATTAATTAATTTGTTTATTTGTTTTTAAAGTATGTAAGGGGCAGAATATGTTACATGGTTGTATACGGAGAGTGGACATGAATGCGGACATCCACCATGAAACATGAGATAGAACATAGTCCAGAAGAACAGGAAAGTCCCCATGGTCCCAGATGTTTGAAAGCTTTTAAGAGATCTGTGTTTTCACCACATAGAAAATATCTTCTTCCTTTGTTCACTCAGATTTCTGAAATGATTTCCTGTGTAACTATTTATTGTCCACCTAGGTTTCTTGAGCAGTTTCCAGAGGTCTCCAGTCCACTATACCCACATAAGTAACACTTTGGGGTAGGGATTATTCACATCATCTAACTTTACTCTCATTTCACATTTGAGTTAGGAGAGTAATCCTCCTTGACGCTCTCTGCCCCATTAGCAGTACAAGTTCTGTGAATTGCTTTCCAGAGACCATCTTCTCTTACCCTTGACTACAGAAAACACCTATAAAGTGATCCAGTGCTGCTCCCCACCCAAAAGGATGAAATAATCACCATTAATTTAAATCATTCCTATCTACAAATAGCTATGTGACTGTTTGCTATGCTGTGTGAATTCATTGCCGTGATAACAGCAAACACTGTAAACCATATATCTTCCTTATTCATATCTGAAAATATTAGCTGGAATACACAGTTTAGTAGCTATAGCAACAATGATAAATTTAAAATGAATGGTACTTATTTGGTTAGTACAAAAAGGTCAAGGGCTGAATACTGTGGGGCACAAACAGGATTTGGAGGATTAACTATTAGCTGATGCTAAACTAAGTTCTGGAGCTGATGGTGTTAACATCCCCCATCCTGATAACATTCATCCCTGGACACAAGGGAACCAGGAGAGACTGAAAAGAAAAAGCATTTCTACTTTGAGTAGCAACCAGGAGGTGCAAAATTTCCAATTTCAACAAAATGTCCAATTTCTTCTTTTTTTTTCTCTTAATCTCTGAATGGTTTTATTTTTTCTTAAAATCAGCCTGATGACCTTAAAACTGTTCCAGAAATGGGTTAATAGTCTGTGGTAATGACTCATTTGTCTCTACACATGGACAAATATTGACAGAGAACATATACATAGGAACTTGCTATGACCCATTCTATGCCTCCACCCTAATCATTATTATCAATACATGTGGTAGGCCTTTTATCAGAGCATTAAATACCCTAATATTGCCTCATGCTGAGCAAACAGTGACTGAAATCCCAAGAAAACATATCTGAATGGTTTCAGTTTGGATATTACCTGGCTATTCTGAAGTCACTCCCATCAGTATCTAAACTGGCTTTAAATGAAAAATAGCTAAGGGGGAGTGGGTGAGGGAGCCTCGAGCAGAATAACTAGGAAAGACTGCAGATATCTGTGTTTTTTCCTACTTATAGACTAGGTCAGGAACAACTTGCCATGAGTAGTATCTGTCCATGCATGGGAGAATTGCTGAGGGAGCTGAACAGGAGCAGGAGTGGTCTGAGTTTCAGGAGAGCTTCAGCTGAAGCAACAGGACAAAGGGGTAAAGCCCTGAGATAGACTGTGCCAGGGTCTGGCATAATTATAAACCAAGAGGAACAAGGTACTGCCAACTGGCAAACAAATGTAGGATAGGAATGCAACCAGTGCTTCACCTGGGCTCAGCCTCAGCAGAAAAGCTTTTCACCAAGCAGAAGCTATTAACCCTTCAGAGCCAGGGTGAGTGAGGGTGTTCATACAGAAATGCAAACTAACATGGGCAATGCAAAGAGTTTCTCTATCACTTTCTACAGAAAATACCTGACAGATGATTGAGTACAGTATGGGCAAGGAGGTCAGCCTGTTCTCCAGCCGCATTAGGCAAGAAGCATGTATCACAAGTGATTTAGTGATTTCCCAGAATATTTTGGTTGTTTATGTAGGTTCTGTGAAAATCTGGAGATCCTCTTATCTACAGTGGGAGAGAATAGGTGAGAGTGTGCTCAGCTGCTTTCTAGGGAACTGAGGCTTTTTTAACCTTTTATTTTATTTATTTATTTATTTTTATTGTAGGGTCTGCAATATGGATCTCCTCTCTATGTTTTACTGCATCTCATTATTTCTCTTAGTGGCAGCCTAAAAAGAGCTGAGCAATAGCTCCAGCTGTTTCCCACTACCTTCACAGCACACATCCTTTGTATTACCACATGTGCCCCCGAGGAAAAGAAGCAGCTTGTAACTCTCTGACAGAGAGTCACAAATCAGAATTTTTCCTCTGCTCCCAAACACACACATACTGGATCATGTGACGGGTGTAGAAATCTGACATGCCAGATAGTGTGACAGATAACATATGCTAATATCATCTCTCATTTCCCAGCCTCAGGAAGTGCTGGAACGTTTCTTTGAATTGCTGTTATCTCCTGCGCTTGACTATTTCAAACAGTGTGTGTATGTAGCACAATCTTTTTGCAGATTATCAAATCAAAAAGATCACGGAAATAATTTAGTTTCATTCTCCACATGGTTTATGCCATTGGTGTTTCCTAAATGAATTCCTGTTCTATTAGTACTTATTCGTGAGGGGGGAAATCCCAAATCAATGGAAAAATAAATCCTGTTTTGTATGCCTGAAGTCCCCCACATTCCAACTCGTCCAATTGGTATCTAGGTCCACTTTGTGGAAAAAAGGCAACTTCATCCAAGAATGTGGACTTCTATCCTGTTGCTGCTTTAACCTTGACATTCTTGTTAGTTACAGACTTCCCCCACCCCCCACCCCTTACTTATTCTGATAAAATAACTGCCCATAAATATACGGTTTTGCATGATGAAGAGAGAAGAGGGACTGTTGATTTGACAAACTTTTGCTTTTAAACAAATATACTAAAGAAACAATCATTTCAAAAGATTTTTGTTTTTTTAACTACTCTTGGAGGTCCAGTTTTTACTCATTCATTAAAGCCAAGAACCTTTCATAGAATCATAGAATCATAGAATTGTCTAGGTTGGAAGGGACCTTAAAGATCATCTAGTCCAACCATCAACCTAACCATGACAAGAAAATAAATAAGAAATAAACAATAGTCACTAAACCATAATCATTGATTTGGGTGGATTTAAAATATATCCCATCCTCATTATTTTAAATGAGTTAATGTGAATTCCTTAAGATGTCTGTGCCAACACTGAAAAGCTGTCTTAAGAGCATACAAAGAAATTCTTAAGCACTACCTTAGCAGTGAAATAATGAGAAAAAAAAGTCTTTGCTTTTGTTACTGTTGAAGAAGTTTATTTATTTGAGGTATTTTTAATAAAGATTTGTTCCATTATGAAATAGCAGTCTCTGAATTAACACAAATATACGCTGTCATCCAAAATAAAGGCCACCTTCCATTACTGGGAAATTTTTCAGATGTTGATAGAAAGGATTTACTAGGTATTATTTGGACAGACATGAATATCATCTAGCAAAAGAAAAGCGGAGAAAATCAACCACAGAATGGCTTGATAAGAGCTCCATTCATGTTTAGTTTGCTAAGAAATATATCATCAGCTTTCCTCTATCTCGTTCAACACATTTGCCACATACACAAAGACTTCCCAATTCAATTTGTGCAGAGGCAGCTTGAGTTCATTACATAATTTCTCTCATTCTAAAGTAGACATCAAAAACACGGCAGGTGGAGCACAATTTAAAAATGGTTTTTTGTTTGTTTTTTTTTTAAATAAAAGACATTTTGTTCATTGCCTTAATCCTAACAAGAAGGTAGGTGGTGGACTAATTCAGAGGGGCATGCCTATGCTGTATGGACCTATGGAGGACTCATTTTCTTAAAATAGGCATCTTGTTCCATTTGAGCTGATCCAGTATATCCCTCTGGGCCCCCGACCTGCATGTCCAGAGGCTCTGGGTCTCCTGTAGGTCCTGTCCCTTCCCTGTCAGCCCCATATAAATGTTGAATTTATCCATGGGGAATTTCAGTCACACTTAGATAGCTATTATAGGCAACTGAATAACAACTTCAGAATGAATCAAGATTAATTCTGTGACTAATCCAGAACATCTTAAAAGGGTTATTTCTTAAACCCAGAGGCGTAGGTCAAAATGGTTTGCACCTCCTCTCTGAGTGGCCCTGTATTCATCGATGGGCACTCATCTTCTGAGGCTTTTGATCCAACCATCTGACTTAAATTGCCACTATTGTCTTCACTATAATCTGGTCCTCATCCCAATACTCACCATGACTTTATCCCACCTTGAAGGAACTGGGTTTCTCTATGTTCCTCCATCATTATTGGGCTAAAGAACTTCTTGATTGAAGTCCTGGGCTGTTGGAGGAGAATTATGCTTTGCAGCCAGACAGTAGAATTCTCAGGCACAAAGACATTCTGTGCTGACACTCTGTTTAATTAAAGAGGCCTTAACCCTGGTGTAGAATTCATGTTTTCTCAAAATCTCTTCACCCTGTAAGAGGGGTATTCAATGGTATCTCCTCAAATGAGATACAAAATAATTTGCAAGCCTTTTATTTATTTATTTATTTTGTGTGAAGGGGGAGAGCTCCGAGTGTAATGTGCTCCCTGCTGCTTATGCTGTGAAATTCAGTTTCGGTGACTCTCTGTTCCGCTGATTCTGTCAGTGTCAGGAAGCATTAATGCTTTTCAACCTACTGAAGATGGGAGAGAATTATCTCAGACCATGCAATCCTCTCCCACCTCTCACCAGATTCCTGCTGATATAACATCTACAGTAAGTTCTGAGTTTCGGGATGAGGGGTTTGAGGTGGTTTTTTGGTTTTGGGGTTTTTTTGCAGAACATACATCTTGTTTAGAACTGAAACTTATCAGAACATAACTGAAATTCTAATTTTTAAATAAAATAGTCTTCTGATTTTTTAATGTTCCTTTAATATGCTAGTTTTCCTCTAGCTTCCCCAAGCAACTCCTGGTGAAGAGCGGTGTTAGGAGCAGCAAGAATTCAGTGGAGATACACTTATTCCCTGCTGAAAAAAAGGATGTGAATCTGCATTCCCCTGCTAGTAGCTGAAATTGATTTGCCAATTGCAGATATGCACCCTTCAAAAAGGGCATTTTGACATTTTGAACTGCTGCAGGAAAGAGAAGTGGTGCTTGAGACCCTATTAGTGCCTCCCACAGCATCATCTACTTCTTGGCTCATTCATTGTACAAGGCAAGCACCCTTCAGCCAGCACGTCAGGTATATTCTGTCCTTTGCATGAGATCTTTCAGAAATTTCTATGACAGGTGTTTTCGACGCCTCTGTAGAAGTTGAGCTTTGACGCATGTAGTTTATCATTATTCTTAAATCAATTCTTCATTATTAATACTTTGTTACTGAACATACACTATGACAATCCTGAATATTTCTGAAATACATGTATACTTCCAGCTCATTTTTGATTCTTTAAAACTTCTACTTCCCAGTTTCCTGGGGTGATGAAATCTGCTATCTACTTCATTGTGGTACAACAAAATATTCCAGCCTCACTGGAAGGCGAGGGACTGATGATTAAACTGTCTGCTTGTATGAAAAATGTAAGTGGGAGCCAAGTTTGCATCACAGTTTTACGGCAAAGGCGACTTCAGCCGACCAAATATGAGCGGACATTTGCTCATTTAAAGTGGGGCAGTGAGCAAAGGTGGTTAAGTATAACACTAACTGCCTCACTCCATTAGAGTAGTGCTGACTACTGAGACTGGTATGCCTTCTCTTGAACAAACAGTGCTGGGGAGGACTTTTGACCTTCTGGTCTGCTGTTACGTCTCTCACGTAACGTTACTTTTGGCCTTACCTGTGTCTGATTGTTTTTTTTCTTCTTGACAGATGGCCTTATACAGCCCTTAATTCTTAACAGCAAAGGAGCAAGATATATTCTTACATCTTTGCTCTTTTTAAAAAAATTATTTTACAGTACCTCAGAGTGCCAACAGTATTATTATAAAATTGGTTTTAATGGTACCCCTGAAATCCCATGAATTGATTTCCACTGAAGGAGAATATATGTGATGTTTTATTGTGATGATAGAGAGTCTCTCCCAGATTAAGCAGTCTGCTTCAGTATTATGCTCCTTCTGAAATTTCATTCATTTCTGACTCTGCTGCAGCTTAACAAGGTATTTCTGTCTGTCATTTAATTCTTCTAAGATCCTCTCAGTCTTTCCATTTTGACATTTAATGTTAATGAATTTTCTGGTGGGATTTGATTATCGTTTTGTTCGCATTTTAGGATTAGGATTTTAAAAGCTTAAATACCAGCTACAAGTCATTGTCCATTTTCCTCCATGTCCACCACTAATCGAGCAGAAATCTTCGTCTCCTTTTATACAGCCCACATTGTCACATTGACCAGATTGGCAGCTGAGAACTGCTAATCTAATTCTGATCTGGATATATCCCGTCTACAAGGGAGAAGACTGGGGAAGACAGTGCATGAAGATGATAATGCTTGCCTTGTATCATGTTTCAGTCTGTTTCCACTGGTACCTAACAGGTTTTTTGGGAAGTCCATGTCAGGAATTCTAGCTGTGCCTCTGAAACTTCATGGCTGATCACCTCACATTCACAGTAATCAGGTTCAGTGGTCTGGTCTGCATCCAGGCACCTCTTGTCCTCTGTCCTTACCACTGTGTGACACCACTGAATTCAATCTCATGGCGAACCTTGTCTCTGATTTTCCAGTGGTGCATTTCTACAACACAGTTCCCCCTTGAACTGCTCTGGGGCTTGGTTAGCTAATGGTTTTAAACTACACAGGATGTGCTGCAATCTTTGTGGATTCTGTTAAAATGAGAACGCGTCTACTATTGATTGCATTTAGCAGGATGGGTGCTTAAGAATCACAACAGGTAAAGCTCTTATCTAGTACTAGAACACATTGTACCATCTATTAGTGCAGTTAAAAACACTTGCCATAGCTGGCTCATTCCCTTGAACTATAATAGGAAAGCAGCCAAATCAATACATTTGACATATTTTCCATTACCACAGTAAGGTCAAAGCAATCGTCCATCCTCCTGAATTCCTGTGCTGCCAGACTGATGCAGCAGCAAAATATGTTGAAGAGGCATGGTAGGTCTTCAGCTCAGCAAAATGATATCATCAAGAGGGAGCAGCTAGTGGTTAAAAGCGAGCTAAAGAAAATTACCAGTAAAACCCTAGCTTTGGGTGATGTGCCACAGAAATTCCATTCCCGATTTATTTGTGATTTGTGTTTTGCTTGAGTGTCTGCATCACATTTGAATACTCTTGAGCCCCTCACACACTCTGAAGCCAATATTTTTTGGCTTCAGAAACCTTAAATAACCAGCAAGTTTTTTCCTTTTTCCTGGTGGAAGGCAGGAAAACAGTAATGTTATTTCTACAGAGCATAATTCCTATAAATTTACTTGAACTCTTGTTTTCAGTATCACTCAGTACAGTTTTTCTTCTTTTTTTTTTTCTTCCACTTTTTTAATTTCCATTTTATTACATAGGAAAAAGAGGGGAAAATGTCAGTAATAGTTTAAGGATATAATAAAATTCAAATCACTGGCTTAAAGTGGTTTGTTTTTTCTTTCATAATAGTGAACTACAGTTCTTTTGAATCTAGGGGCTGTTGTGCCCATGAACAGCACTTAGAAGTCTTGTATCCTTGAACGATGGGCTCACTGTGAGACATGTTCATTTTTTTCAAGCAAGCTTCTAGTTCTTCTTTTATACTAATCAATTCCCAGTGATATGCCTTGACAACTTTGATTCTTTAAGAGAGACTTGAAGAGCAGTATTGCATCAAGGACAGGCAGCTTTAGATACCTCAGCCTACAGCAACAGGATCAAATCTTCTCTTTAGACCTTTGAACATCCACAACTCTGACTTTTTCCTTGTGTCCCAGCACCACTGAAATGTTGATTGATCTTTAGCTTAAAAAAAAATTAAAGCAAGTCTTTCTTCAATACCATACCCAGAAAATATTAGTCAAACTGTAATGACGTTCAGCTACCTACCTCATCCCCAACATCACTGGTGTGTGATCTTCCTGTTGTCACTGTTTCAAGACTGAAGATCTTCACATTAAACAACTTCCTTTTAAGCCTGTCTAGAGGCCCTGAAAGGCAATATATCTAAGTAACTGTTGCAGATGTCCTGATCTTGTATAGCAGATCAGACCCGTTTAGTGCACAGTTTTAATAGAACTTTATTAGGTGTGTTATTGTAGCTCATCTTCAGCTTACTTTAAGCAGAATATCCCTGGCTTTTTAGTGAAAGCTATACCATTTGCTACATTGGACATTCAGGCACACCTCTACCCATCTCACCACTATATTCCAAGAGCTTTGGGTTAGGTCTACTTAAAATTATCTGTATAATGAGGAATGAACATAAATTACTACTGTCAGAAAGGGAGAGAAACAGCTTCTTCTGAAGGACTTCAGTGTAGATGGCTTGGATTGCACTTACCTTCTTGTCCTGATTTTGAAAAGAAATTGAGGCAAAATCAAGTGGAAACAACATAGTAAATAAATAATGCTTTGCCTTTATATAGCTTTTTCTATACAACAGTTTCACAGAGTTCTTGTGATAGTGCTATTTCGGGCATTTTACACCTTACGTAACACAGCAGTCCTACTGCTGACTTTGAAATTGATTGCTTTTGACCTCCAAATAATCTATTATAATCTATAATCTATTATTATTTTCCTCCCACATCATCAGTTATATTTGTGTGAAATATCTTATGCAACATAAAGGAAGATAAATTAAATTCATAACTTTGTGCATATACAAGTTGCTACTTCTTCATAAGGGGCTAGATTCATTACACAGGTGTTGAAATTAGCTATTCAACTTACCTAGTCACCCCTGCCACTCTTTATTGCTGAGGGAGAGAATAAGGCACCTCCAGGGTGTAATTCATATTATCCTAAAAGGAACTTCCAAGAGAGGTTGAGTGGGAAACCTTCTGGAGGTGGTTAATTCTCTCTTTAGGGTCGCTAGCTCTGGTTAGGATGACAAAATTCAGTGAGATAAACCTGACCCTTTTTCATCTCAGATGCTCTAGTAACTACAATTAATGCCTCAAGAATATATGCACTGCTACTGTAACTGTAAACTCTTGTGGTTTCTGAGGTTACCTTTTCTCTAGGTAATGTGCTGTGTTTGTTGAAACCATAAAATGAAACATACTTAAGCTTAATTCTATAGAAAATAGCTTTCCTTCTGAATAAAAATGTTACATTTTAGACATAAAGACATTTCTCAGTCCAAACCTGATCCAAGTGGTGGCATTTTCCTGGTTCTCATTCGTGAAATCTTAAAAAAAAGCTTTCATATTAACCTAAATATTTTTCTTTGATAATTTCAGTGTTGTACTTTTCTTTTTTTAAATAAAATAGCTATGTTTAGTTCTAAATATAAAGCTGGCCATCAGTAGTACAGATATCTTGAAAATGCATGCTTAAGGAAAGATTTGCTTTCACTGCTTCATTTTTTTACATTACAGGGTTTTTTTTACGTGCCTCGGGAAAGAACATAGTGTTCATCTGAAACCAGGATAGCCTGTGCCTGATTAAATCAAGGTATTTAAATAGTAGTTCTTATTATACTGCAAAATATTGCATGCATTTATTCATTTTTTATTATTATTCTTCCAAGCTGAGATAATCTACTGTACTTACTGATGATGCACTATAAATCATTCTGTTCTACATCCCAGTACGTCAAAAGAAAACATATTGGGTGATAATAAAATAACATCCATTTAACTAAAGGACATTTTTACTGATGTTCTTCATAAAAACTATATTGTAAATATATTATCATAAAGGAAACCTGTCCTGAAATAAACAAACTTCATTTGACTCAAAAAGGTCATTTCAAGAGATATTTGAAGATAAGTTTTTGTACTTGCAAGCCCTCAATGGACCATTGTAATCATATAGTCTAAATGCTGGCTGTGCCCAAACTGAAACATTTCATGTAGTAGCTCCTGCTGTGGGCAGAATTAGTCTTCTCTGTTATGTGTAAACAAGTATGACCAAGAAATACAGCACAAAAACATTTGTGAGCTGGTATAGACTAATTAAGAAATCAATTCTGAATAGCATGATTGATGGAGGCAAAACAGAAAGTTCTGTATGACACGTTGGAAAAGATTGGTCTGATTGTATTTACACATGGATAGAAAGATGCACACTGAGGGACAGTTATTTATTTATTTTTCTAATGTTAAACTAGCAAGCTAAATAGGGCAAGGTCTTGGGGTTAGGCTTCAGGGTTAGGCTTGAACATGGCCATATGATTCCTGGGATGGCTCTGTCCTTTAGAAACCAGCTTATTCCCAGACTACACACAATAATGATTTAAGTAGAACAGTCCTGGAGCTGTTCCCAGCAGGCAGGATGGGTGACGTGACCACATTCATTTGGGGGGATATGTTACTCATTTTTAAGGCCAGAGAAATGCTTATTTTATTATTATTTACTTCTGTGTATTATTTACTTTGTTGGAAGTTCAGTGTTATGACATCCCTAATTAAATCTCACAAAATTTTAGTTGTGCTATTACTATCCCTTCCTCTAAATGTATTAACTTCAGTTCAGGCTGTGGGATGTTTGGCATTTATAACTTTGCAGGAGTTCTGGATATTTGTTATGTCCCCAGGCTATCCAAGAGGCACGTGTTCTAGACGCCTGGCCCTATCCTGATACACGGACTAAAGATGGGGTTTTATATGACAGTGAGTGGTGGAACAACTGCTATGCTGCAGGAGACCACAAACAGAAGCAAAAAGAAAAAAAAAAGTATAATCTCCCACAGTGTCCTCAGCCACAGTCTGTTGCTTTTGCCAGTGTCATGAAGAGCATCTCATATAATCCCTAAAACAAACGTGACAGAATGAAGTAGTTGGCAATGACAGTAGGAGCAGCTTTGCATTTGTGATTTTGTGTTTCTCAGTGAAAGCCAGCTCTTTCTCTCTTTCTCTCCAGCTTTTAAAATCAATGCCAGAAGCCCTACTCAGAGAGATGCTCCCTTTACACTGTTATGCCTTTTAAATACCTGGAAATATGTTCGCCATCCCTCAGACATTTTTCCCAGAGCAGCATCGTTATGCCTTTTAAATACCTGAAAATATGTTCGCCATCCATCCCTCAGACATTTTTCCCAGAGCAGCAACTACTCTGATCACCCCCCATAGCTACATCCCTGGCTGCAAGGTGCCAGCTCAGGGAACAGAAGTCACATTTGCTTACACACTTTAAAGTTTTGAAAAAATCTTACTGCTGTGGGAGCCATCCAAGAAACTTTACATTCAGCTTGTCTGACCTGCTCACCATGAACTGCTTTAATCTAATTTCTTTGATATACATTATGTGTACGGAGTTAGATTACAACACTGACATTTTTTATGAATGCTTCATCAGTTCCTTGCAGCCGAGATTCAAAGTACCCTTCTCTGCCCACCTTTGCTGCATGTAAAACTGCATTTCCTTTCCTTCTTTGGGTGGAGAAGATACAGTGTTTCAAACCTGGGCAATGTTTGGATTGCAAACTGAGGCAAGGGTATTCTAGTTAAACCACAGAATTCAGGGAGAAACACTAATGCATTAAGAAAATGAGTCAGAAAAAGGAGAAGACGTATTTTACATTTAAAAAGCCTCCCATAGATGGGCATATTGCAAATGCCAAATCAGACTCATAAAATCTTTGCCAGGAGAGTGAAGACTCATTTCTCTGCTGTTCAGACAGGGAAGGTGGAGCACAGAGAAAGCAAATAATTCTTTAAGAAAAAACTGGCAGAATTGAGAAAATCTAGCTGAACTATTTGTTCTCATCACTACACCCATTTCTTCCTTATACCCAAGAGTGAACTGAGATTATAAAATATTTCTGGTTTTATTTTTACTTGTACATTGTGATGTGTATAAAATACTCTTCTTTGTTGCAGTGGATGGGTTGAAAGTGACAAGAAGACATTGTTAACATGTTCAGTGATAGGTTCCTCAGGACAGTTAAGTACCTGTTTTTTCTGTCGCGAAAGTATTGTCTATTCAATGAACTTAAGTATATGATAGCATATCCAATATTATTCTGATGCATTATGTCTCGGTGGCTCTCTTGAGAAGGTCAAGATTCTAATAGGGAACGATAACAGAGTGGAGAACATTCACTCTGTTTCTTCCCAGTTAAAAAGTTGTGTATAATCATTTTCCTTAAATGGGAATGAAGTTTGAAAACTATGCCAAAAGTCCAAGTTAAAGGTAAATATTAGTGTCAGAGTACAAACAAGGATAATACTTTTTAGTTTTATAGCACCTTCCATCCAAGTCTTTTAAAACGTCTCATCGATATTGATCAAGGCTTTCTAAGATAGTTTTTGTAGGTAAGGTATGTCAATACAATGACCCCATCATAATGAAAGCAATGAAAAGCAGCTAGAACGGAAAGAATGCTTTCTGCATTTTGTTTCTAAATGGCAAAAAAAAATAAATAGTTTCATTAAATATCTTTTGAAACAATATGCTCTTTTATGTTTATGTATGTGTTTAGGTTGGTATTTGGTTAGAGATATCTAAATAAAGAGTTCCTGGTGATGTAAGTATGCTTGCAATTCAGTCGTTCAAAACCAACCAGAAAATTAGAAAATGACCTACCACCATTTCATACCCTCAAAATTATATATACGTTTATATTTTGTTGTATGAGCTCAGTAGCCAAAGGGATTTTTCCAAGTTTTCAGAACAGATTTAAGGAGAGATCTATAGAAGCCAAGAGACCTTTAAAGCAGAAAGATTTCTTGCCACTGCAAATCTTAAATCAAAACAAAATGCAGGAAAGCGGAAAGAAATCTTTATTATCTAGGAATGTAATATAGATAATGTTATTACTCCTAGAATTGGAAGGAGAGTTCCAATAAAGCTTTGAGAATTAAGGCATTTTCTTGCTGTTTTTCAATTGAATTCTTGGAGAACAAGTTATCTTATGGGAATCACATGCAAATGAGACTTGAAAAGTTGTCCTTTTTTTCCCCCAACAACAGTTTCCAGAAGGCTTTAAAAGTGATACAGGTGGTGTTTAAAAAAACTTAAGATATAATTATCTGAGATTTGGAGAGTTACTAATGATTCTCAGAGAGAATGAGAAGCAATTTGGTTGTACTACATTAATGTGTAAAGTGATTTATAAGGGGAGCAGTAATGAATGTTGTCACTTCTAAACAAAACAAAGCACTTGTAAAAAACATTGATCCTTTTCTTTTTTGTGTTGGTTTTTTTTGTGGGTTTTTGGTATTTTTTATCTCCAGGACTTAGATGGATGAAGATTGCAATGTCAGCAAATTCAAGTAAATTGAATTAACACTGTGACTTGCAAACTCTTCTCAAAGATGTTTCTATGACTCCTACAAAAACTATCAAGTTTCCCTTTTGCTTAATAATCTATTTTAAGTTTTATCTCCCCTCTGCCCCAAGACAAGTGCACATCCAAATTAAACAGAGGAAACCGGGAATTACCTATATTAATACCACCCACCCCAAGGTGACAACTACATACTAATTTTGTTTTGTTCCGTCTTTATAAAAAAGACTGTGCCTTTGTTTAGAGGGAAGTTAATAAAAGTTTATTGTTACAAGCCTTGCAATCTAAAAATATATATTCTGCAGTCATGTCTCTGTTACCTGTGAGTTGGTTGTCCAATTGGTAGCTTAATGTGACAAAAACCTGCCCAGGAACTTCTGTACTGCTTCCCTCAGTGTAACTCACTACATATTTATTGTTAATATTTCTTTACCATCCAAAGTAGTTTGAATAATGGAAGCAACAATAATTTTAGTAAATATAACCAAAAAAAAGGTAAAATGAATTCTGGGTATTACAACAATAAACAGTGAACAAATATTCTTCTGAGACAGGGAAGTGAAATTAATTTGGAAAAGTAAGCACTTTAATATGCAAAATATATCTACTACTTTGCCTATTAAGGAAGTTCAAACTTAATGATATTTGCATACTGATCTTTCATTTTCCAATTTAGCAGAGTCAAAATGTGCTAGACCGACATCTTACTCTTTATCTCTGGATCTCAGAGAAAAAATAAGTTCTTTGGTTGCTACAAGTCTTAATTCCTTAGCGTGTCCATTAGGAACTACAAAAATAGAAGTTAGCTACCATTGTAATGGGGTTAAACTAACATGGACGCTTGGACTTCATAGGTCTTTCCCCAGTGTGTCATTGATAAGGCCCCCACTGACCTCACAGGTTCTTTTCACAGAATTCACTAAAATAAATATTGGCTATGGAAATACATTATTCACAACGTTGGGTCATATTTTAATTGCTTCCTATAACTTAATTCCTTACCAGGTCCCAGGGAGGCACAGTTATTCAGAGGAATGTTCCTTTTCCACACAAAAATTGCCAGAACTTTCTTTTCAAAAATCCAACATCTCCAGTACAGCCCCAAAGGCATTTCCTGAGACTGTTCAGTGCTCTGAATTTCCAGGAAAGACAGTAAACAGGAAAGTTGTGTATAAGTCGCTAATAAATCTTGAGTTCTGCACCTCTGTGCCTTGTAAATAAAATCAAAGAAAAATAAGGATCCTCTCTTCATGACTTAATATAGAACGCTGTCATATTGCAGTAAATCATTTATATGTGTAGTGATTAGAACCGTGATTTAGAATCAGTTCAGACGTCTGCAGTAAATAATAAGGCTTTTCAGTGGTTATTATGTCAGCATACATCCTGCAGCCTTCCTCTTCAATTCCTTTTTCAGAATTGTTTTTCGGGGACCTACAGGAAATTATGCGGATGGGTTGACACTCTCCTTTTGCCTTGCTTCCCTGTGGGTCTGAGTCACAGGCTCATCTACTCTGCACAGAGGCTCTTGGGCTCCCTGCCTGAACAAGCCAGCAAGTTCCCTTCAGGAAAACATCCAGAAGCTGTTGGCAAGATAAACCTGACTCCAGACAATTGGCTCCAAATCGTTATGGATGTGAACCATGATGAATTTTGCTCCCCTTCAACTGGAGCAGTCCTTTAACACTATCCCAGCCAGATTTGTACATTCAAATACTTCTCCCACCCACAAACATGCCTGCCATGAATCAGGGAATTAAATGTGCCCTCATTGTCGTGCTGTAAAAACAGAGCTCTGGTGAATTACGACACTATGCTCTGACACAAAGGAAACACCTGCAAAAATCCCAGTAATTCCATTTCAGTGCCTCTCCAAACCATCTCTATCCCTGCCTCTCCCCACCTTTGTTCTTCCTCTTAACATCTGGCAATGTCTTGTACAATCACAAGATGCTCTTTCCCAAGCATCATACCCATCCCCTAGTAGCCTTCTTTCAGTCTGTGGGGTGCTCCAGGGAGCCTCTTGGATGACTCACTCTTAGTGACCTTCATCCAACAGCCCTGGTACCAACCAGGGCCAGGGTCCCTTGGCTCTGGCTGAGTGTTTGATGCTCCTCTGTGGGCTTTTTGCCTCCATGGTCCTCTGTGATCATGGGGATGAGCCTTTCATAACACAAACCTAAGAACATGAGACGTGGTAGGAATTTGATGGGACCATATCAACAGCTTGTCAGTCACAAAGAAGCAAGTGGGAAACATTTAACCTAAGGATACCATTTCTTCAGCATAAATACGAATCCAGAGTCAACAAACTCCTCAATCTGCTACCACACACTCCAAAACTTTTGTGTAGAAAACCAAAACTGACAAGAAAAAGCTGTCTGAAGGTGATTCACTGCTTTGTGGCAGCTATACTAATAAAATAAACTTGATATATTTAGCCTGGAAGATGTAATCACGAAAATGGGAAACCTATATCTATCTAATTGCAAGCTGTGTTTTTTAGAGATATTTTTCTCTTTGTTCTTCTTCAACTGTTGAAAAACTGCAGGTAGAACTGCTTTATTTATTTATTTATTTATTGCTGCTGCATTCTGGAATGGAAACTATTTAAAAATTTATATTAAATAAGAAAGAGCTTCAACTGCCAAAGTGGTAGCTGGTGGGAAGGGAAACGGAAAAGCAGGTGTTGAAATAGTAACAGAAGAAACTTTCTAGATATCTTTTTGTTTCTTATTTTTTAATAAATCAGTTTAAATTCTAAAAAGAAAGCAAAGCATGGCTTTTGTGGGGTTAAGCAAGCATACAACTCTTTACTTGGAATGTTATACTTCATGAGTGCTTACACCTCCATCTGACACTGTTCCACTCTGCCTTGTCATCTGTGATAGCCCAAGTCCATGAGCTGTCCCCGGGCTGTGTTATGGCGTGACACAGCCTGTCGCCCAGGGCCATCACAGACTACCTGACATTCTTCTTGCCAAAACGGGAGCAAAATCGACATTTTGCCCTAAACAAGAAGAACGCAGCCGAACCAGAGAAGATAAAAAGAAGAGTAAAGAGAGGCATAACTTTTTTTCAAACAGAAATTTCTTCAATTTGTTCAGGTCTACAAAAAGTCCCTTCTTTTTCAGGATCTAAAAGAAAACAAGTATCTTAGAGAAACAAAGGTAAGACTGTGAGGTAGCTACATGTATTTTCAGGTTAAAATGTCTCCAGCCTGTCTTCTATCACAGCTGTTTTTAGTGCTTTTTAAGGATGTGGAAATGTCTCTGTGGCTGCTAAAAATAAAGATACTCCAGCAGTAATGGAATGAAATGCCATGTAATCCATTTTTGTCTGTGATTTAAAGTGCTCTGTATGTAGTACTGTTAAGTCATAGTTGAGTTTTTACATAAGAACTAAGCAGAAGCAGAAAACTCCTTTCTTTGGCATTTCTATGAGCAAAATGATTTTTTGAACAAGAAAAAGAAGACTATTTTACATTTTAAGTACCAAAAAAAATTTATGTGACATTTTCATCCAGAACTATTGCAATGTTCAAAGCATTATTTATATTAATATAAGACATAAGATAATCTGCAATGTGTATAAAATATATACAGTATATGTTTATATTTAAAAAAAAAGAACCAAAAGGTAACAGTTAAAATGAAATATAAATATTTTGACATTGTAAAAATAGCTGATCCAAAATTATTGCCTTTACCATTTTTTCCTTGCATTTCACTTTGTGTCAAGTCTGTGTGGCTCTATGAAATGTTTGGATTTGATTCAAATTTTCTCTTTTGATGAAAAGTGTTTTCCTGGATGCTTTCCAAGGATGTCAGCACCCCCTTTTGATGGAAAAAGTAAGGATTGTCCATTTATATAACTATATCACTAGTGACTGTAAAACTATTTATATTCAGGTCTGTATCTGCAGAAAGTTCCACCACATCTGTTTCCTCAGAGCTTGACTTCTCCCTTCCAGCAGCTCTCTGTTTCTGATTTATCCCATGTCTACATTAGTTTTCTAGGTAATTATCTGAGGGTGCTCTATCTATAAAGATGAGTGCTATATATGGACTTTTATCAAAATAAGGCTGCTTTTAAACAGTTGTGACTTATCTGAAGAGGAAAGTAATCCCCTTGGAAGAAGGTGGGCCCTCAGTCTTTTCTCCAGGAAAAATCTTGAAATAGAAAATACTGACTATACACATACCCTGATGGGCATCCTTTTATCCTTTGAACTTTGTTTTGTACAATTCATGTATCTTTCCCTATGTCATTGCCTCCATTATTTAATGCAACATTTAAAAAGTTACTTAAATGTATAAGAAATTACAAGCCCCCTCAGTGCATTGAGCAGAAGGAGCTATTCTGTATCTAGGGTTGTTTTTTGATCAGAAGTGTTTGTTCCATATGAGCATGTGTGTGCTTAAGCCATTTTGCTTTTCAAAGCACAGACACACCCCTTTTTTTCATTCTTCATGCTTGAATGAGTTTCACCTTCAGCATGAACTTTCATATTTTCTCTCACTTGATTCAAAGAAAAGCAGAGCACTGTTCTTAGCAGCACATGATGCACCAACACTGCATAATGCTAGAAGCTATTGCTCAAGACTGGGATGGAGACTGACAAATAATGGCTCTCCTTGTTTTCAACTGTTTTCTTTGTAGAGTCTGAGCCAACGTTTGACACCTTTGGTAAACTGAGTGACAATTTATTCCTTGAGTGACCCCACAGAAACCAAGGGAACTCTTTGTAGAAGAGTTTCTGCTCCAAGAGAGCAGAGCCAAAGTTGTCTTGACCTGGGAAACTGTACAAGAGTGTATTCTATTGGACAGGATTTGGGCAGACAGATGGCTTAAGAAGCTTGATTGAGGGATGGATCTTTTATCTGCCACTGAGAATAGTTTTCTTCTTTGACAGTTTCAGTGTATTCCCATTTGGTGACCTTTAGCTGTGTCCATGAAATTCTGTATCTGATGGACATTCATCCATGTGTGGAGTTGATTCCATTCCCCTCGTTCATGTATGTGCATACCTCTCTGTCCTGCAGATAGGTAAGGAAATATTGTTTAGATTTCAGGCTAAAGTACACCTTAATCTAGTAGGTTAGTTTATTATTACTGTTTTCTCCTTCTTTTTGTAGGAAGCCTTCATCCTGGGCCTGGCAAGGAACTGCACTGGGGTTTGACTCTGAGTGCCGTGCTGGACTAAATGACTTTCAGAGGTCCCTATTTTTATGGCTCAAAGCCAAGTCAGGAATATAAAAGATGTAAATCAAGATAGCAATTTGTACCAGGCATTCCTAGGACAATGCTTTGTAGGTGCGAAGGTTCTAATATTTAGAAGACAGTGAGTGATGTGCCTATTGCCCAACATGTAGGACATGACTGCACTTAACAGGTGAGAGATAATGGGATGGGAAGGGGAAGTGAGGAGAGTGGTACAATCTCTGGATTTTCTTGCCTTCCCTAGTAAAACACACATCAGGTAAGTTCATTTCTGTGAGACCATGGCCAGTGCTTGCCATCAGGAAATGTTACTTATTTGTTGACCACATGTATGCTTTGCCATGGTTTTGATCACCATGAGACAGCAAAGGTGGTTCAGATTCAGTTGCCATTTTGTACTTACAGCCTACTACAGTAATCTTTTTGGTATTAAAATCAGCCTGACTTCTTCCCAAGTAGGATCCGAGCTAAAACAGATGTATATGATTATACCAGGCCTGCCTGGCAGCACTGAAATCAAAATAGCAGTAAATACCAAAACAGAATCACTTTTTCAGGCCTTATTAGCAATCACCAATGAAATGCTCCCCTCAATATTTTAATGAAAATATCATAATATGTTCTACATTCATGTCTGCTAGCCTTAGCAATTTGAAATGCATCACCAGGCATCAAGGTCTGAATGTCAGTACCCGTGCATGCACTGGCAAAGTGCAAAGAGGAAGAGGGAAGTTTCCCTTCCACAAGAGACAAAGTGAACAAATTTAAAAGGCAAAACACCTTATTGCTTCACCTCTCAATATATTTTGATCCAAGCTGCCCTACTTCATGTATTAAGCATCTTTTCCTGATCTCTGTTGGAACAGGATATTGCTTTAGGCAGACTCTCAGTTCTTACGCACAGAAGAGAATAGATTGATTTACTTTGCCAAATTTCTTGTTGGTTCCTGACCCCCTTAAACTCTACAAATCTAAAGTAATTCCAATTACTGTGCATTTACCCTGCACTTAAAGGGGCAAGCTGTGTCGAAAACTGGCAAATTTTGTACTGTTCAGGTCTCAGGTAAGAATCAAAATTGTGCTGCCACAAATTCAATCTTCTCTGTGTACTACTTCCTAAATGCCTGTTATGAAAGGCAGGAGATACAGTGACAGCAGCATGAAATAGAATCATAGAATAATTTGGGTTGGACAGTACCTTTAAAGGTTATCTAGTCCAGGGCCCCTGCTGTGAGCAGGGACATCTTCAACTAGATCCAGTTGCCCAGAGCCTTGTCCAACCTGCCCTTGAATGTTTCAAGGGATGAGGCATCTCCCACCTCTCTGGGCAACTTGTGCCAGTGTTTCACCACCCTCAGCATGAAAAATTTCTTCCTTATAACTAGTCTAAATCTTCCCTCTTTTAATTTAAAGCCATTAACCCTTGTCCTATCACAACAGGCCCTACTGAAAGGCTTGTCCCCATCTTTCCTGTAGGTCCTGTTTAAGTACTGAAAGGCTGCAAAAAGGTCTCCCTGGAGCCTTCTCTTCTCCAGGCTGCACAACCCCAACTCTCTCAGCCTGATCAGTGGGTTCCCTTCTGGTGTCCCTTCTGAACATCCTGTAGCCATCAATAGCTGCACTCCAGCCATGGGATGCCTCCCACCAGGTTGGTTTTTGAAAAAACGAAACAGTGTGTGTGTGTGTGTGCATGTCTCTGCTCTTTCAACAGATTGCAGCAGCTCGCCCTCCAGAGTTCATAATAACTTCAGTTGTTTAATATACAGAAAACAAATGTTTGACAACTTCGTGGATCGTGGATCAGAGCAATAATGAATATTAGTTTACAGTGATATTATTAGTCTAAACTAAAATAGCTTAAACTCAGTGCTGGCAGAAGCAGATTTTCTTGCCAACATGATTGATATAGTGGGGATTGTTACTGTCTTTAATTAAAATAGACACTCCCACGCAACTCCCTCATCTCCCATCAAGACTCCTCTTGAATTGACTATGTATTTATTTTTTATAAATAGCCAGAGGTTTTTATAGTTCATTCGTGGCCTAATAGTCAGTGGGTTTGACCTTGACTTTGAAGGGAGCAGGATTTAGTGCTAACAAATTTTATAATTTTCCATTCCAATTCTTTTCATACAAAAGTTTATTTAGTTTTTCCTTTCTATTTTTCTTCAGTCATCCATGCAGTATCTTTCTTTGTTCTATTCTATTTTCTTTCTATAATGGTCCCAAAATTTTTCAGTCTCTTCTTTCATTTAATATATGCTCTTTGTCAGTGTTTTCTCCACAGATGAATATTTTACATTTATGTGAATTAGATCCCATTTCTACCTGTAACATTGATCTTGCATTTAAATTGTTTCTGTTTTTCTTCATCTGGCTACTCCTAATTTCTGAAGCTTTCATTTATTATCTTGAAATATACAATTTTCAATACTATAGCCATAGTTATTTATAAAAATATCAAAAACCTGCAGACAGAACAGATCTTTCCATAAATCAGTGACCCAGATTTGCTCTGAGCTGTTTTCAGATACTGTGACAACCCTTAATTTATATTGGGAAAGATGAAAATGTAACAAGAAGTGGAATTGGAAGAATTTATAATATTTAAGCCTCTTTTCCCTTGTGTTTAGAAGAGTCTTCCACTCAGAACCAAAAACAAATTCATTTGTATGACCATTAAAAAGAATTCTCTATTAAAAATGCGTGCTAGAAACAAAACAAGAACTTCTAATTAAAAAAAAAAATAATCATTTTTTAAATAATTCCTTCACATTCCACAAATCTGGAAGGTCTAGATTCAACGCCTCAAGACTGCTTTTTCCACTACAGCTTATTATTTTCCTCATTTTTTTCTTCCCTTAGTGTATCTTGGTTGCCAAGATTTTTTCTGGATTATGGCCTTTCCAAGACTAAGGACTTTAGTGGGTAAGAGAAGGTACAGTTGGACTTGTCAAGAAGATAGGGACATGGCAATCCCTGGCAGATGCTATACTAACCTGAAATATTTCCATTTCCTATTAAAGGCAGAATGTTTCTGATAATTGTATTATTACTGCAATTAGGTTATGGGAATTGACATACTGTGAATATTAACTGCATACTCACATACACGAGGGAGTACACATAATGCTCAGATATATGACATGGTTGGGTAGCAGCTTACATTTCCATTGCAGTTAAGACATTTCCCATTGGTAACTTTTTTAATAAGGTATAAGATAGACGCAATCTATATATCAACATATATGCATGTCTATCCCCAAAATCCAGTGGCTTATTCCCAGTTAAATAATTCTGGGATGTTTTGATTTGAAGACATTGAAAGATAAGAATAGGAGACTTCTCAACAATCCAATTCAGGCTCTGTTTTTCAGAACCTTGATACTATATATTTACCTTCAAAAACTTACTGTGCTTTGTTTTGAAGCTAGTGGACCTTTGTTCTTCCTCCTTTTCTTGAGAGGCTGTTACAAAATATGATTGCCCTGAAAACCAAGTCCTTGTAATTTCCATTTTACACACATTCTTAATCCATTTCCACCTGTTTTAACCTGACCCTCAGTGGCTTTTCATTTAAATCACACTCCTCTTGCTTTCACCCAACCTGCTCCCTCTCAGTTTTCATTTTGCAAGGCTGAACACACCGTGCTGGTACACATTCTCTCACTCCTGAAGAGCTTCCCACTCCCCTCATCAACCTGGATGTCTCAGCTATCGATTGTTCCAGCTTGGCCTGCAGCTTCAAGCTTAGTTGAAAAGTCCAGAGGAGCAAGTAAATATCCCTGATTACTGGAATTTCATGGCAATGGTTATATTTCACTACAAATTGTTACAAGTTGCTACAAGTTGTTACAAATTGTTACAAACTGTGAGTTTACTTTTCATTACCATGGGAATACTGAGCTAAAAATGCCTGGCTAGATTTAGGGATTGGGTTTGGATTCACAGCTGATGTGTGATAAAGATTAACAATTGCTAAAAAAAGACATTTAACATAATTTTTTATTTTCACGAAATTATTTTTGGAACCGTAGGGCAAAACAATAAAAGAAAATCATTAAAAAGGAAATAAAACCCAATAATACAGTAGATCTTTCCTTGGATGTCATGCAATACATGAGTGACAAGGGAGAGAAAAACTGGAGTGTGAAAAAGTGCTTTTCTTCCACTATTTAGTGACATTATGCCAGGCCCATTCTCAATATGAAAGCATTTTAATGAGGGAAAAGACTCTAAATGCTGACAAAACCAGAGATCTTTTGTCATGATTTGTTCAAATCTTAGATCCAGGGACATGAACTGACATTCCCAGTTGCAGAGGCATTTGGAGATGCTGCAATTCAAGTCTGTCCTGCTTGCCTTCTGGACATCTGTGTAATATCCATAACAATTACAAGAGACATATTTACTTGTTGCAGATACGATACTGGCATGTGCTAAAAGACTTCGTATTTAAGAAATCGATGTGTTTATTTTACCCAAAACAATCTTTCATGGAATCATGGAATTGTTGGAGTTGGAAGGCACGTTCTAGAGATCATCTGGTCCAACTCCCCTGCCAAAGCAGGATTGTCTATAGCACATTACTCAGGACTGCATCCAGGCGGGTCTTGAAAATCTCCAGAGAAGGGGACTCCACATCCTCCCTGGGCAGCCTGTTCCAGGGCTCTGGCACCCTCACCGTGAAGAAGTTCTTCCTCATATTTGAACGGAACTTCCTGTGTTCCAGCTTGTGCCCATTGCCCCTTGTCCTACAGAAAGTTTCTGTTAAGATTTTTTTTTCCCCTAAAAAAGAGAATCTTAGTAAATCCAGTTTGTATCATGTTAAGTAATACCATTTTATTTAGCAGCTTCATGTTCCCATTCTGTTAATACATTCATTAAAAGATCATTTTTTTCTAGTCAACAAATTACCAATGTAAACATTAGCTGAATTACCAGAACATTTGATGGCTCATCTCTAATGAAAGTGAATAGAGATTTATTGATAAGAATAACAAATGTATTAAAGAGAGAAAAATGAGCAAAATAAATTGTTAAAGTGAGAGGCATTTTGGAAAGGGAAAACTAATCTTTCAGAACTGTGCATGTCTGATTCAAAACTATTTTGAGACATGAAGTTGAGCTGTAATTGCTCTTTTTTAGTTTGAATACGTACACACTTTGGTGTGATAAAAATAAACTAGTTTGAAACACAGTTCTGAATAAATAAAGTGAATAATGAAGAGCCCAGGAAGACAAGGTTTTTTCAGGTATAACAAAAATTAGTAAAAGCTTTTTGATTTGCTGAAGTACGGAGTATATAATTGTAATGCTAGAGTGAGAGTTGTGGCAAAGATGAGAGCATGCCTTGACATCTGCAAAAGAATAATATATGCTGTAGAAATAATATATGCATCAGGATGGCTGTGAAGCTTGATGACAATGATAATGAAACTAAATGAAAACTGAGAAATGTGAGTGGATGAGCAGAGGGGGAAATTCATTCTGTTATATTAAAATCGAATTACGATAAGCAGGAAGAAATCCAATGTAAAAGTTATCACATAATTATTCTACAGACACTGGGCATAAATTTGTTGGTGTTTTGCAAGATGAGAAGTAATCAAGAATTGTTAATATTTCTTCTCTGCTCAGAATCTAGGAACCACTGAAGGTGAGAAAATGGCATGATCTTTACTTTCTCTTTTCCTCCTTTCTTTTTTTTTAACCTTTTTCTTGGACGTCGTGCAGACTCATTTGATCAAGTTGCAAACAGTTAAAGAAAACACCTTCCAAAAGCCAACTTGCTTGAAAGATGAAGTGAGCTGGCTAAATGTATCCCTTAGTCATCAATGACTCTGTGTGTGGTTGTCTTTGTCATGGAAACAGCTGGCAAGAAATTTTCTTGGGAGAGAACTCTCTGACTTATTAATCAAATATTGAATTAAAATATTTTCCAAGAGCCAAGACAACATTCAAAGTAGCAATTCTAGTGTGCTACAGGAAAAAAATCTGTCTATTACAACTTCCATGACTCTGTCTTCCTACAAAATGAGGATGCAGAAAAACTGACCATGGTACATCAAAGAACTTGGAGTCTCACTGTAACAGTGTTATACACGCTGCCGAGAGACAGCAGGTACCAGCTCAATTGAAGCCCAGCTAACAAGGCTACATGGCTTTAGGACCAAAACTGAATCAGTTCAGGCTTCCTCAGAGTAAAATTAATTTCTCCTCACTGCTTTGCTTTGCCCAGGAACTACCAAAACCATAAGAGAAATAGTGTAGCTCTCTTTTTCTTTTTTCTTTTTCTTCTCAGAAGAAGTGTGAAGTGTTATTATTGAAGGCAGACACAAATTCCTTTTTTTCCAACTGATACTGTATCACTGAAAAAAAAAATAATATTCCATGGTACGATTTCAGTGAAGGATTTTCAGCTAGCTCCAGTCACTTGGTATCTCTGTTCTATGACTGGGTAAGTATAATCTCTATAAAGAAGGGATGGGCATTATTTGAAATAATTCCATTTAACACTAATTGGATCTTATTTCCCTACAAGGTGGCTTGCCTTTATTACATCACCTTTGTGTTTGCACTGGAAGAGAAATTTTGAATGAAGCACCCCGTACGTGAGTTTTGTCACCCCATGGAATGCCAAATGAAAACAGGGTGACACAACATGCATCATCTTTGCAGGCAAAGGCTAAGTCGTGTTATGGAGGAGGCAGGTCTTAACTTAATTCACTTCACAGAAGCGGCTCACTTTGTGTTGTCTGCTTAAAACATAAGTTTTCCCAAGCATGTATGATGAGATAGAGAACTAATAGAACTAATACCCTGGAAAACGGAAATCTTCCCCCTCCACACCTCAGCTGGCATGGTGGCACCCTGTCAGAGTAAAAAATATTGCTTAAAAAGCAGAAAAAAAATTCTTGTGGTAATGCTTACCATGATACCAGCATTAGAGATGTTGAAACTTTTCTGCTCTGTTTTTTTCACAAGTATTACTCATGATTCTGTAGAATCCTTCTTTCTCAGTAGCCTTTGGCCAGCTATGTGTTATAAAAGCTAAATTATCTATTGAAATACGTATTTATGCCTAATAAAGGACTTAAAAAATTAATCACAGGTGGAAGAAAAATTTTTTTTTTCTTTTAAGATATAGTGAGAACCCCAAGAGTTATTTCTGTTTTAACTAGAAATGAGATAAACTTTGGTAGTTTCAGCAGAAGTTTGCTTTGAATTTTGGTGTCATACTTAAAACCAGGACATAAATCTGGTGGATATGAACACTTACACTAAATGTGGCTCCAACATTCCTCTCATGTTTCCTGCTGGAGCCAAGAAACATTGACTCTTTTGCTGTTGGGAAGCTGTTGGCATTGTGGTTTAGCCAACTGGGGCTCTGAATTGGCAAATCCAGACATTTTTCCATTGGCATGAGCTAAAATGATAAATGTAACCCCAGCAAGAATGAGATTCTCTTAGTATTTCGTCATCATCATTAAAGACTAAGATTGGACTTTCTTTGATCAGTGCTTTTATGAAGCCTTTGTCTTTGTCAATCTTTTGATGTTCTTTAGTCTTCTTCTGTACTCTGTTTTCCCATTGGAACCGTAGGGCAAAACAATAAAAGAAAATCATTAAAAAGGAAATAAAACCCAATAATACAGTAGATCTTTCCTTGGATGTCATGCAATACATGAGTGACAAGGGAGAGAAAAACTGGAGTGTGAAAAAGTGCTTTCCTTCCACTATATTGTAGAAAATAGTTATCATTGATCTCCCTGGGGGGTGGAAGGATGCCTGGACAGAATCAAGAGGCAGCAAACATCCATGATGTTAAATCTCTTTTCTAATAACTGAGAACATATATGTCAGAACACTTTGAAGACATTTTATAGAACATTACTGGAAAATTGAGAATTTAAGGGAATAACTCTGTGGGTTTAACAGTCTAGGAATACAGTTGTTTTAAATATTGAATTGTAAACTTCCAGTCATACCTCTGCCTTCTTTCTTGTTACCTGCTTCATCTCTAGGTATTTCAAATGTCTTTGTAACTCTGTTTCTTAAAACGACCTTCTGAACAACAAATAAGACTGTCAGAGACTTTGTTTCCCTTTTTCTTCCTTCTCTTTGCCCAAGACTTTCCCAGTATGTTACTCCCTGAGGTATTCTGTCTTCCCAAAAGGAGATTGTATGAAAACTAATATATTCTTTTCCCATCAGAGAACTAAATGAGCAAATTAAGACAAAATTAAGCATGTATTTAAACCAGAAATCTAACCTGGATTACTTTGAGACCCTCCAGAAGTTGAGATTTTAATAGTTTGATAGTTTCAATTTCTGTAACAGACATAATGAAGTCAAAGAACAGGTTTTCAGTTTACAGCAATAGAAAACTGGAAAGGACTATCAGGGATGTACTGAGTCTATGCCAGTGTGCTGCAAGTGCCTGACAAGTCCCTGGGAATCAAGATCATTTGGCACAGCAGTGGATACATCTCTGCTGGTTGATTCCCCCAGCTTGCAAAAGAAATTTTTTCCTTCCAAACCACTTCTTGGCAATAGCCACTGGAACTCAACAGCTGGCTCAGGCATTTACTTAAGAATTTAGTTTCTTGATCATGCCCATTTTCTGTTCTTTGTTTTACATTGTGGAGTGGCTTTGAAACTGGGAGCTGTCATCTTTGCAGATGAAGCTAAATTGTAAGACTCCGCGAGCACAACTAACGTGCTCCCATCACTAAAGGGCAATCATGGGGTCATGGGACCAGACCAGACTTAATTCAATGCAACGCTCCTGCCCCTTCCCCCTCAATGCAGAGTTTAGCAAGAGCACAACTAATGTGCTCCCATCACTAAAGGGATCATGGGACCAGACCAGACTTAATTCGATGTAACTCTTCTGCCCCTTCCCCCTCAATGCAGAGTTTAGCTATCAAATTCTCACCACAACCATTTCTGTTTATGTAGCCACTTCTACTGAACTGAGCAACTTGCTAATATAGATATAGACATTGATTCTTGATTCTTGTGCCTGGGAACTGTTTGAGAGACTGCTGTTGGCCCAGGAGAAAGGCACAACAAAGATCATTCTAGCAGTTTAGTAACACTGATAATCCTGTCCCAGCACCACAAAGCAACTTTTACTTGGAACAATGCAATCATGATATTCTACGTAGGCAACCACACCTTAGAAATGAGTAAAAGTTCATCACAGAATAAGAGTGAGAATTCAGTCAGCTTTTTAGGTTGCACTGCTCCGATCAGAAAGCTGTTCCTGCAATTTCCTTCTGTGTTTGTTCAAAACTTTCACACTTTCATCTTAATTTCCAGTTGACGTTAGCATACGGTTCAGAGTTGTCATAAGATAACAGTGAGTCATGCCTGAAAGTCACAGTGTCTGGGACTCAGACTAAGTGGAGACATACACAGCAGAAGTATCTACAGCTAAGCAATTATTCTAGACTCCCTCACATAAGTGGTGAGAAAGAAGCACTTTCTGGATGCAATTCATCTGCCCAGGTTTCAGTCGTGTGGGAAGAGCTATGGGACTTCAGTTATAAATGATTTGTAGGTATGAAAATAACATTTATTTAATTACAATTGCAGTGTAGCTGGGTGTAAGGACTGTGCCTATTCTTGCACTGTGCATTTAAGTCTCTAATTCCCAGGGTATTTCAGGGACTGCCCAACTTGTTGTCTGCATTGATGAGATAATGAACTGGTTTGAGGCACTGGACAGAAGTGAAATCAGGGGACTGGCTGAACAATCAACCATTTAACTGAGTGTTACAGCAGCTCCCCAGGTGGGAATTTCATACCATACTGTTCTGGAGATTCCCTCAGGCACATCCTGCTCAGTCCAGTCCAATTTGTATGCTTAAATGTTTTGATTAACATCCTGGGAAAAGTGACTCATTGATTTCCAGGCTGTTCCTCGCTGCTGAAGTTATTGACTTGCACACAGATATTTGTAAACAAGACAAACTTTCCAGTAGATGCAGAAATAATCGTGTAGGATGGTCTTTTATAGGTGGCTAAGAGTTTTAGGATATGTTTTGTATGTGGTTAATATTATCAATAAAGATGGAGTGTAGGTGAGACGGAGTGTTAACAAAGGGCCACAGGCCAGCTAGATGAGAAGTGGTGAATAGAAGAGGAGTTTGGGAAGCCTCACCAGATCCAGCTGACAGTACTATTGCAAAGTCTCTTACAACAGAGACCCCTGTGACCACAGGACAGCAATCAATAGTCCAGTTTGAGCGAGTTGATTTCACATGTGAACATTGTCCTATGAGAAAACCCTAACAAACGTTAGGTATTTTTTTCCATTTTGACAAGCATTCAGCCTTTGAACATCTGTGCAAAATATGTGTGTTAGAATGAAGGGAGTTTCACTGAAGACTCCGTTAGTATAGTGGTTTGAGCTCTGTTGACCACAAAGGGAGAAGTGGGTGGTAAGTACTACTACAAGCACACACCCAGACACAGTACCAGCCACATGTGGGCAGATAGATTCCATCAATATGAAAATTTTTAAAAATTACCATTTCAAGAAGCAGTGAAAGCACTGATAGAGCAGTCCACATGGGTTCCATGGCCATACAGGATACATAGTGCCAAAAGTTCATCCTTATCTTTTGAGTATGCTATATTTCACTTTCACTATTTGCTTATCAAGCCTATTTTTGGTTCCTTACTCCATAGCATATAAAACATAATTTAGTATGGCCTGGAGGAGTTCTATTAATGCCAGTATGCACGCTGAAAAATCACAGTGTTCAGTACTATTTAAAACCAAAATGTCTTCATATGGCAATTGCAAATGTGCTTGGCGGTAGTGGTCATGTTGATTAACTGATCTTAGTAAATGAAGAAGTAGAGATACATCACAATTTTTCAAACACCAAACTTTCTATTTTAGTATTTTAAGCTCACTGCATGCTTTTTTTCAGTTATGAAATTCAATAAAGTAGGATTAAATTGAATTGCAAAAACAATATACAGTTATGTATTCAGTTCTGAAGCTTCTTGTCCTCTGTAGCTGAAATACAGTATAATTAGTGTATACCAAGCTTCTTCTGGTGATGCAAATCTTTCTGTCAATATTTTTCTTTGCTTTTTTCCAACAATATATAGCAACCGTAAATGAGCATAAATACATTTCATAGCATTCTAGGTCTGAAAATTTATTTTGCTTCTGCAGGCTACATAAATACCCGATAAAGGAACACACTGAATGTTTAGGAAATCACCCCTGAACTGATTGAAGGTCTACTGTGCCAACAGTTATATTTCTTAAACATGCAAGAAGATTCCCTGTGTGCAGCTTTCCCGGCCATCTACTCATAGAAACCATAAAGATCAATCTCCAAGTCAGCTAGATCTTGGGAATAATGTGCCTTAAAATTTATCTAAAATTAAGAAAGTGTATGTTCCCTAAAATGTACTCTTATAAACCTAGGTTTTTTGAGGGTTTCAAAACTTTAGGAAAGAAGTTCTTGTGAAAATACTCCCATGTTAGGTTGTAGAGTTTGCATCATTTAATTCTCTGTTCTTTTAGTGGGATATGCTGTGATACTGGAAGAGTGTTATGTAGAGTGCTAAGAAATTTCCTTGCATAGGAGTGAACTAACATGTCCACAACATCAGGCTTTAACATGGTGATTAATGATAGTTGAAACCAAATTGGGGAAGAAGCTGCAGAACTGGATTTGCTGTATGGCTCCTCACTGGAAGATGAGGTAAGTTGGGCAGTGACTGTTGTGCTGTGTGGACACCAAGGGGTATCATGGAGGACACACTGAAGCCAAGGATCAAGGGAAGTTCATAGGACATCCCTGAATTACTTATCTCCTGCAAACCTATGCTGTGAACCACTGGACTAAGTTTTGCATTAGGGGGTCTTTGTTGTTTTTCTGGGTGTTGTGAAGCAAAGTCTGCAATCTTGGAAATGTGAAACTGAAGGCATCACAAGAGATGGTGACACCACAAGTCAAGCAGAGCTGATACGCTTCTGGTTTTGTGATGAAATCAAAAGCTTTCCTCAGGGCTTGAGAGCTATTGTGTTTCTTGAAGCATCAGTTTCTGAAATCATGAAATAATGTGGAACAGTAACTTTCCTATGGAGAAAAAAAGCCCAAACCCAAACAATAAAAATGTCACCCTTTACTACTGTAGGGACAAGCTCCATAAGTATTTGAGTGTAATAAAAAACTCAACTTTTAACTAGGGAGTATTAAGCAGAAAAATCCCATTATTTTTTTGCAAAAGCTCTCAAAAAATCATTGTTCTTTAAACTTGATACAGTTTTAGTGGTTGTGACTGACAAAATGGAAGCTGTTGATAATGAAGTAAAGTTTCTGAAGCTGATATAGTGTTTCCTATAACTCAGTGATTTATGAACGGTTTCTGCACAGATAAACTTTAAATTGATTCCTTTTCTCCTTGGACAGATGGGCTTGAAGGTAGTATTTGGCTGTATGATTCAGCAGCATTGAAGCATAGCTAAAAGTGAAATTCCTTCTACCCTGGTGGTGTGATAATACTCACAATATGAAAATATGAACAGAAATAAAACCTAATCTTGAGAAGCCTGTCAATCAAAAAGCTCAATTTATTCAGCTTAATAGATTGGGTTTGAACACATAAAACAGGGTAAAAGAGTCCAAAGTGGAATGTAGGAAGATGTAACATTTATGATCCCCTGCTTTTAGATTTGATTACAGACTATTTATTTTAGGGTAGCTTCTTTCAGTATCTATGTTATTCACATGATTTGCAACAGCAAGATGAAAAACAAACAAACAAACAAACAAACAAAAACAGCAACGAAAAATCCTTCTCCAAAACCCCAAAGAGCCTGAGGTGACAATCTGTAAACTCCCAACATTTTTCTTCCTTTTTTTTATCTTAAAGATTCAAAAGCAGAAGACTACAATTGATGAATTAGGAAAGCATTTTATAGAGCAGGTGTTACAGGATTCAATTGTTAAATAATTTGAGTATAGTCCTCAGTTTCCTAGAGCCATCCCAATAAACTATGGTAATCCAGATATAATTCTCTTAAGATAAATGAACAAGGGTGTCTCCCACTCGCTGCAGACATTTAAGGACTGAAGGTCATGTGCCACTGTCCAAAAAAGGTTCCAAGTTTCCATCATCTCCGTGTGCCTGTGGGTCTGCTGTCTCATGGGAGTGTTGATATATGTGCTGTCAGATATAAGATGCTCCAATTCTGTGGCAGTATGGTCCTTTCTTTGATTGTGAGATAGATCCATCATGTATTGATGGCTATCCATTAATTAATCCATTATTAGTCCATTAAAGTATTAAGTGGTCCATTATCCTTTAATTCACATGAAAAAATCGTGAAACTCACATGAAGCTTTAGGCTTTTATTACACGTCCTTTGAGAGAACAAAAGGGTTTTGGCATGAAGATTTGGCTTGTATCAGATCTGGGAGTTTCTCCCTGTTATTTCAGATTAATTTTAAGGAGAATTGATTCTTTCAAAAGACTTCATTTTTGGCTAGTAATGGAACAAGTAGTATATTTCACGTATCACTCTGCTAAATCAATGCTACCACAGCAGACCATAACAAAGGAATCAATCTCAGCAACAACGTCAGAAAATACTAACCCAACAGCATCACTTTTCAGTGTGTGTCAGACAAAGTTTAAAAGAAGAGGATGGGCTGATGGTCAGAGAAGATTAAGCATGGATGAATTTACCTTGGCAAACTTGATATACCCAGGACCTTAAAGGAGCTTGTTCCTCTTGATATCTGAACTCCAAAGTACATTAGTTTTCATTTTCTACAGGGGTTGTTTTAACTACTACCACACAGCTCTGGTATATACACTGAACTGTGAAACAATTTTCCTGATTTTTGTTTCTGGTTTACTTCTGGGACAAAGAGGGACACGGTAGTGCTGCCAGTTCAGGCTTGGAGGTCTGCCTCTGCCAGTAGCTTTCCCCTAATCTTGTCTTCATATACCTTCAGATGTTCTCAGCATGAAAATATTTACTCCTTGACTCCACAGCATTATTATCAATTTAATTAGTTGCAACATTTGCCAAGTGCATTGAAAATGAATATTGGAATATAAATTTCATGCGTTATTAACATTTTAATTCTTTCTTTGCTGTGCTATAAGATTCAAATGAAATCTTGCGGCCTTTGTGTGTTTCTAGGCAAAAATAACACCAACAAACCTACAAGTGCATGCATCCCTAACTGATTTTATACGGTTTGTTAGAAATTGATTAGATTTGGAGACAAATTAGTGCTCTTTCAATCAAGCAGTTCAGCTGAACACAGTTTTGAAAAGAGCTCTTCAAAAGGAGATTTAACAATACAGACAATAAGTATTACATATAGTATTATAGTCATTGATATTGATATTCTAACCTGAGGATGATACAGAATCAATTAAAGCGAATAAGAAACAGTAACATGCATGAAACTAGAATACAAAGTGTGCATCTTCATGCTAATTAAATATTGTTGTTAAACATGCACCATTTTAACGGGCTTCATTCTCTTTTATCTCCAGAGCTGGCAAAACTCTTGCAAAAACTGAAGACTCAGAGGACTAGAAATGTATCTGCCTGCAAGAATATCTAATAGAATTCAACTGCCAGCCTGTTTACCTTCCTTTCTTTTAGGGTACAGACAGCATTGTCGTCTACAGCTTAAAACAAATAAATTAGTGAGATAGTTTCTTCAACAAAAATACCTGTAGTATAGTGATAGTTCTGCTATCACATTTCTCAACATTAAATAACACAACAGATTATTCCAATGTTTGCTGAAGTGTAGAAGGTGTGGTGGACCATATCTTTGCTCATTTATAGGATCTAGAAATTTCAGACTCTCAAAGTCCCACTGAAATGCCAAAGAAGTTGTATTCTAGGGTCCTTTGAAACTCCTAGACTTAATCAACTCACACTTAACTCTTTGAACCTAAGTGATTCAAATTCACTTGATGTTTTAACTGTTCTCCTTTGAAAAGTGCATAATAGGATCACAGATATGAAGTAAAATGGTTTGATAATATATTGCAGTAGGAGAAAGCAGCCTGTATTTGCATTGCTCCTTTCTAGTGCCTTACTGAAGAACATAGAGTGAAGTACCAGCTCAGCAGAGACCCAGGGTAATTTCCAAACAGCATCTGTACTGAGTAGCAAAGCTCAACTGTATGAGATATACCCAATTTCTGTGACCAGTACATATCACCACCATGGATCCAAAAATCTGGTCTTCTCTGCTGTTTAGCTCTCAAGGTGACTAAGTTCAATAAAAATCCAAAGCTGGAACAGAAAGGGTCGCCTGACTCAGTCTGGTTGTAGGTAACATTTCTAAATGTTACTACTAAGTAACGTTTAAAGCTTGTTTTGACACAAACTTTGGGTGTTTTTTTACTGCCTATCTTCAGCACAGAGATCTGCCTCCCAAGACACCTCTCGGACATACTTCAGGATTAATTTCATTATTCCCTTCTTACATACAAAGAGCCCATGAATGTCAGCATGATGTCTTTGGTCTCCCTGCTAGAGCAGAGGCATCAAAGGTTTAAGCAAAGGATTGCCTCACACAGCTTATCTTGATCTTCCCCAGATATCTTGGCACTGCTAGTACATTGTATTGGTTTTCTTACTATAGAGAATCTTTTTTTAAAAAAAAATTATTTTATTCTTCCTACAAGAATGAGGCAACAGAATAACTAGCTTGATGCACGTTGATGATTAGTGCTATAGTCTTCAAAATCTGAGGAAGGAAGCTTGATGAAAATTGCTGACACGAGTTTGAGTAATCTGGGTCTTAAACTTTGTTGATACTTCCCACAAGTATTGCTAAACCCCAGAATTTACATGGGAATCCCCTGCTGAATAGAATGGATTATGGGGAATTTGTTTTAAAATATGTGCTGAATTCACTAGTAGAAATATTGTTTTGGAAACTGCAGACTAGGTTTCTATGCCTCAGTTCACCCATTTATAAATACATTATTCACCTTATAGCAATATAAGTACTTTCGAGGAGTGCATGTGTGAAGGAAAATTACTTCTGAAACACAGGGAATAAACCACATTTACTGTGCCTAAGTCTGTAAATGTTTCCTCTAGCTCAAATTGTAAATGTCTGTGATCTCTTACTGCTAAAAAAAGTAATAACAATAACAGGGCTTTCATCATGGTTCCTGGTCCGTAGCTCCCATATGGTTTATAGACTTATTGCTTCTTGCTTTCTGCAGAGTGTGAATTTTGCTACATTGTGCAAGAATACTCTCATCTAGGAGTTTGCCACTTGTGCAGCTTTTCTTCCTCCTCTCTCAGTAAAGTGCAAAGTAATGCAGACCAGTGCTATGTGTTATAGCAGAGTTAATTTGAGAAGATGATTGAGAAGTGCTTCCCTGGACTTGTTGTTTAGCTTTGTTAGTACAACTTGTATTTACAATTATATTGCCTATCCAAATGGGACACATTGTCCCAAAATTGCTGATCACAACAGTATTCAAACCATACAAAATCTCTTCTAATATTAATTTTCATTCTAGTTTCATATGAGTCTATTTAGCTTTTGGCAGAACTAATTTAGAAAAGGTAATTCATTTTAGAGCAATCACACCAGGGTTGTTTAGATAGAGGCTGTTTAATGAAAATTATCATAATAATTATGAAATGACCTTTTGCTATTTATTGGAACATGAATTTTATGAGCATTTTCCCAAGAAAAAAAGTACCAGGTGGCACAGAAGAAAAGTAAAAGAATATATTAAGGATTCATTTACATTTTTTCTTCTTTTAGTATTCATATTCTTCAAATTTTATATTCAGCACCAACTTAAAACTCCCTTCTGCCTGCTATACCTCACTATTTTATGTAACAACCTGTTGACCACTCCAGAAATAAATTGACTGCAGCTGTATCACCTGCCAGGAAGCTGATAAATCTGATAGCTCATAGAGGTGAAGCTGCAGCTCCATGAGCTCAGGTCCATCTAGTAGGAAAGCTGGGAGTGGATTTCCAATAGATGCATTCCTTAGACACGCAGACCCTCCAACCCGTAGTGTGACTCTGGTTGCTGCACTCGGAGCTGCACAGCCAAATATGCACAGGGATTAGGGAGCCTCTCACCAGGAAAATGGAGTTTAATGAGGAGACAGGACAGACTACATGAATCAAGCATAGGGCATGGCCAGACAGGCATCCACTGCTGACATGTGAGTGACCCCTTTTATTCCCTTATCTCTCTATTTCCCCATGATTGGTCCCCCTCCAGCCACCTCAATCCCTGCCTTTTCATGCCTTTGCTCCTTCTCCTAAGCATCTTTTATAATAAGTTTTGTACCGTATCAGGATGCTTTTCTCCTACATCCCTTCCTGAGCCCCATACCCCAAAGCAGTAAACCCCCTTTCAGTCTGTAGGGTAATCTAGGGTCCTCCCCCATTAATTTACAGTGGTGGGTCTCACTCCCAGCCCATGAGTCTAAGGCTGTCCTGGGATAACCCTGGGAGCAGCTGAGGCTCAGTTATTTCGGTTCCTCTGTGTTTGTGGAAATGAGCCTTTTTTCTCATAATCAAACACCACCTACTTTGTAGAAAATCCTTCAGCTGTCAGTGGGTGATGCTGCCACATTGGAAAGGCTCCTTTACAACCGCTAAAATGTAGCATGAGTGAGACACCATCTCCACAGGTGAGGAAAGGCTCTACCTTAAAAGTAGCATAAGCATGGCCTGAATCTGTCTCAGAGTGAGGAGAGACTTGAGCTTTTATCTTTCCAATTCCTAATAATTTCTGCTAGCCGTTAAGCTGCAGGCACATATGCCAGCCTGAGTGCGTTTTAAAATAAAACTGCTATAAATTACTTTGCAGGCAGTCCAGTTTTAAAAGATATGGTTTAGATATACTTTATGCATGTGTGGTGGCATGCTCTCCCTGTTTTGCCCCCCGCCCCATCCCGGCTTCTGCTCAGGCCTTGGCCACCATGGCCATCACAACATCAGTTGTGATAAGTTGCACCTGGACTTTGGGGGATGGCTGACACCATAGGCAAAGTATTGTCTGGAGTGGGGACCTAGAAATTTTGTTCCCATGAAAATAGGTGTACTCTCCCTGTTTTGTCCCCCCCTCCAGCCCCGGCTCCTGCCCAGCCTTGGCCACCATGGCCATCACAACAGTAGTTGTGATAACTTGCACCCTGTCTTTGGGGGATGGCTGACAACACAGTCAAAATACTGTCTGGAATCGGGACCTAGAAATTTTGTTCCCGTGAAAATAGGACTATAGGTCAATTATCTTACTGTATAAATAGTGGACAGCCCCAGAGCCCTTTGAGCTCTCCTCTATGGCAGCGGGCTGCACGCCAGGATCTCCCTTTTTGTGAGGACACTCACTTAAGGTTCTACTCCTCGAGGTTGAGAGATTCCTTGCTGCAACTGATTCTCGGTAAGTGACTAATAGCATGCTAAACTTTGAAATCTTAGCTAAGTAATGTAAAGGATTGATTGCACATACATAATCCTTTAGACATAAACTGTTGACCAAGTCTGGGACTAGGATTGGATCCAGCCGCACCCAGACTCCTCTCTGAGAAGGAGTTTAGAAAGCAAGGGGGTCCTTTCTGAACCTCGTGACTCAACGGGAGGGTCTCCCCGAGAGTTTGTTTGACCCTGTCCTCTCTGCAGTAAATAATAGAGCGTACCTTGACATCAAATCTCGTAAAACACTATCGCATTTGTTACTGGTTTTATTGCACTTAATACTGATTTTGTTAAATCACTTTTTCACTTTAATAAATATTTTACTACTTCACTCTAACTAGTGAAGTTAATCACTCCGTCCGCAACAGCATAACAAGGAGTTTGGGTTCTTGCTGCAGTCAAGGCACAGCAATAAGTAACTTTGGAACCCCCCTGTGCACAGGTAGGAGTGGTGTGAGCACTGGGAGATTCACCTGGGAACAGAATCCTCAATACACATGACATTTTAGAGTCAATCAAGGTGTCTGGTAGGTTTAAATGCCTCCAGTGTGGTAAAGCCGAGTTCTTTTTGGATTACTGCCTTGGTGTCTTCTGCTTCTCTTTTGCTATAATAAGCAAAATTACTATTATTATTCTAAAACCACTCTAACTAGTGAAGTTATCACTCCGCAACAGCATAAAAAGGAATTTGGGCTCTTGCTGCAGTCAAGACACGGGGATAAGTAGCTTTGGAACCCCCCTGTGCACAGGTAAGAGTGATGTGAGCACTGGGAGATTCACCTGGGAGCAGAATCTTTGATACACAGGACATTTTAGAGTCAATTAAGGTGTCTGGTAGGATTAGATGCCTCCAGTGTGGTAAAGCTGAGTTCTTTTTGGATTACTGCCTTGGTGTCTCATAACAAGGAGTTTGGGTTCTTGCTGCAGTCAAGGCACAGCAATAAGTAACTTTGGAACCCCCCTGTGCACAGGTAGGAGTGGTGTGAGCACTGGGAGATTCACCTGGGAACAGAATCCTCAATACACATGACATTTTAGAGTCAATCAAGGTGTCTGGTAGGTTTAAATGCCTCCAGTGTGGTAAAGCCGAGTTCTTTTTGGATTACTGCCTTGGTGTCTTCTGCTTCTCTTTTGCTATAATAAGCAAAATTACTATTATTATTCTAAAACTAATTATTGCAACAACATTAGAAAGGTGACATTCTTCAATGATATTTATGAAGCGCCATGTCTGAGAAGGCTCTCCAGAACAACTATTGACATTTTCCCACTGTCCATTCAAGCGGGGCAGGAGGAAAATAAAAGTGCACTGTCTACTGGTGAAAAGGATTACAGCAATAACAAAAATTACAGCTGGGAACTGGGAAGCTGAATTAAGAGAGCAAAATTGAAGCAGTCGTCCTAACAGCAACAATTCACTTATGGCAAGGTGACTTGGAAGCTCCTGTCCTTTCAGGAGGGAAATTAAAGCAACAAGTGTAACAGTAGCTGTGAAGAAGGAGGGATTCATGCCTTTACTGGGAGTTTGAGACCATTTCTGGTTGTGGTAATTTAATAATGTACATTTTTCTGAGCTCCACTATTACAGTATTTTTGCTTGCTCATTGTGAATGCTTTTGTTTCACTGGCTAAGGCAGAACAATATTCGGGTCTCAATGAGGAAAAGGGGTTCATTATGTATGTGCGTGTGGGAAATTAAACATTGAAAAGGAATCAACTTTCAGGATATTTACCCGTTAGCTGAATTCATCTGGTTTACTCTTGTGACCCATTTCAGAAACTGAGGGACAATGAAGGTCAGATGTACTCTCAGTGCAATGCCACACTGAATGTGCATATCTGGGAAGCCTGGATGATGGCAACCACCATCCTATGAGGTGCTGAATCTTCACAAATGCCTTGCAGCTCTATATCCTGAACCAGCCAAACTTCAGGGGAAATACTCATCCTTTTGGGACCAGTTAAAGAGGCACAGTCTGCAGGCAGTCTTTATTGACTTCTAAGAATTGGATGGAGCTCCTCTGACAAAAGATTAGAGGGATATCAAGAAGAACAAAGCCCAAACACCATTTCTTATCTTGCTCCATTTGATCCCAAATACTTATTATTCTCTTCCAAAATTTTCAGTCAATCAGGGATCTCTGTTGTCTTAGAGGGGATGCCAAAAATGGGAGCGTGAGATTGAAAGGTTAATGCTAAGGAAAATGAAACATGCAGTTTGAATTACTCAGGTCAGTGACATTATTTTCGATAAATTATTGTAGATTGTGAAAAGTACAAAAATATGAATAAAAGCAACAGTAGCAGATAAGGACTACACAGAAATGTTGTAGAGTCCTTCAGTGCCATGAGCACACAGTAAATAGCTTGCAGTCTATTTTATCTTGAAGAAATACAGAATTAATTCATGATGATCTATTTCTCTAAGTAAAATAATTCACATGAAAGTAGGTTACATTGATTACTGCATGTTAAAATGATTTAATTAAAAGTTTTATGGGTTTGCAGTTTGATTTTAGTGTCACAACATTATAAATCAGGCACAACTCCATTAACACCAATAGATTGGCACTGGTTTAAATTGGCATGATGAGGGGGGGCAGAAATGTAAAGGCTTAGAGGAAAAGTAGTCACGTCCTTAACTGACACAAATCTGGAGTCCTGTTTATTGGAGTGACTGTATTGATTTGCTGTAGTAGGGAATTAATTTGGAAATATGACCGAATATGGAATAAAATAGTACCCCAGGAAAAGGCCTACATTCTGTCCATCTGGAGGTGCAAAAGCTGTACAAATAAAAGGAATATAGAATGAAAGCAGACAAATTTGTCTGAGAAGCTTTTTCAAGATAAGTAGAAAGACAGGAAAAAGTGGTTTAAGAGTTTCCCATGACCTGGGAGTTGGTTTAATATTTCTATTACCTGAAATATTAATGATTAGCAAATTTTCTGAATTTAGAATAGCTATCACATCCACAGAGAGAGGTCCATCTAAGAGGTATTGAGCAGAAAAAGGAAAGGGCATGAAATAGAGGTAAGCAGGAGTAAGGAGCAATGTGAGGCACGGCCAACAGGAACAGCTGGAGGAGTGTCCAAAGCTTATGGAAACAAATAACACCAAGACATCCATGCAACTTAAGTTCTTACCATTCAGCGAGTTATAAAATCCTAAACTGTGAGTTCAGGTTGCTGCAAGAAGTAGAAAATAGTCTTCTGAGGTCAGGGTGTGAGGGCTAGAACCTGTATTTTAAATTGGGTTTCAATCCCTGCTGCTGCTTTCCCAACAGAAAGGTTACATATGGGACTACTGGACAAGGACAGTGTCTTTAGCTAGGGTAGAGCTTGCCTTTATAACGACAGAATGAAGCTGAAAAACCAATCCAGTCATGTTTTGCTAGGTCAGTGGGAGATCTGCAGTGGGAAGCCTGGCAGCAGCCCAAGAGTTAATATAATCCCTCCAGGTCCTTGCTGGAGTGACAAGTCTCTAATGCAGGTTCTAGCCGGCGGTGAAAGGGATAATAGTGTGTAGGCTGATAAAGTAAGAGCTCTGCAAGGATTAAATTGGCTACACAGCTTCATTCCCACATCCCATAAGTGAGGGGGTTTCATTGTTTCGAAAATTATGCTGTCTTTTCCCTGGCAGCGCTGACCCTAGCTATCTGCCTTTAATGTGAAGCAATTTCCAAGTTTGTTTCTATCATGGGGCAGTTGGGAGAAATCAGGAGGTAGCTTATCCCTAATGGACTTTTTTTCTCTCCAGGTTGATTGTACAGCAGAATGGAAATGGTTCATTTGACGCTCTATGAGTACATGGCCAAAGGAGCCAAGAGTCCTGACACCCTCCCTAATGTGCTTTTAAGCCACTTTTCCCTCAAATGGGCAGATGAGTTGAATAGCTATAGAGCAAACTTTCAATTCCTAAGAAAAATGACTGCTGCTTGGGATTCCCTGGTATGTGGTGTATTCTAATATCCAGTACTCACTTAAAAGCAGAAACTGGAAACAGATGGATTCCCACATCTTACTCTGATTAGGAAAATTAGGCTGTAAGCTTGGTAAGGAATAAAACATGTTTTATACACTCTGGCCCCTTGTCTTTCTGTTCTAAAGCACTGAATTACTGGTTACCAAGCTTGTTTGGATCATCCAAAAAGTCTACTTGCTACTGATTAAATTACTTACAGGGATTAATTTGAGGTTTCAGCTGGTTAATTGGGCAGTCATTGCCGGATATCCAGGAAAGTAACATTTTCAAAGGTGTTTAAGGAATAAACAGATTTTTGTATCACCATCTGTCACCTTTGTAGGAATTAATTTGGCTTTCCAAGGAAACACAGACACATCTCTTCTCCTGTGACAATTTTTTCCAAAAATGATTTTATTTCTTTAAATATGTAAAATATCACTATGAATAAACATAGGAAAACTTCTGTTAAGCAAACGTTCCAGATATAAAAGAAGCCTGGTTGCCTCAGTGATGCTACGAAAACACTGATTTAAGCAGTACCTGATGTGGGAAAGAATTGATTAACACTAGACCAGATTCAGTCATCATATCATTTTGCAAAGAGAAGTAAGAATGAAATGGAGATATGCTGATTTGTACTTAATAAAAGTCTGGGTCTAAGTTTTCTACAGAGCAATTATCAGCTAAACAAATATCAAAAGATATAAATGGGTGTTTCTATCGGTCATTTAGACTTCACTGGAATTTTCCATAGATGAACTAAAATAAGATGTTGCAGGGTAGTCCGAAAGAAAGCTGCAAGCATGATAGTAGAAACTGATAAACTCAGATGAGGATATTTACTCTTCACAAACATTCACTAGTTCTGTGCTATAAAAAAATAAACATGAAGCTCCCTAATAACCCATAGTCTGCGTCACTTCCAAGACTGAAGTAAAATAAAAATCCTGAATGGATCAGCTACAGGATTTTTTGTTACCTACCGCTCCCCAATACATACCTATGTTAATGAATGGATAAATAATCAGAATATCTGTATTAGGAACTTTGTGAAAATGACTACTGAACAAGATAATTAGGGTGTCATTCCTAACCCCCTTTCCCCCCAATCCCCTTCACAGACATCTTTTTTGGTAGAGGCAGACTTACATGGAACTATATCTATACCAAAAAATGTTTTTGTAAAGATAGCTTTCAAGATGCAGGCTGGATTTTTCTCTTCCAAAGCTCACCCTCAAGAATATACTACAGCCTAGTAATCATAGGATTCAACTGTGAGGCAAAACTAGACTCAAATTCTGAGTGAAACAAGCTAAAATTATGTTCACTGAATTCAGAGGTGACTGAATCAGCACAGCCATGAACGCTGAAAGAGTAACACCTTCCTTTCCCACATGTCTGTTCTACTTTTTTATAGATATGGAGGATTAAAAGGTAAAAACATTTGACTAAACATAAATGTCTATACAGATATAATGTTAATTTTTGAGCCTGGGCTCTCTTCGTGGGAGATCTAATCAACACCACCAGTAAAGCCTATGGCACAATTCACTTTACCATACACATCTAAAAAGGCATGATGAATCATTCTGGAAATACTAATTTTTTTCTGCTGACTGTGACTTTCCCAGGTGGAACAGCTGAGCTATCAATTGTAGGTATTTTCCCAAATAATGTTGGGAAACAAACTTTTTGGGTATAATTTGTGTCATCCAACCAATGACAGATCCTCAGTAGGGAGTTAGACACAACACTACAGCATCTCTGGTGGGTCTCTTCCAACTATTATGTCTGAGATATAAAGCTTTCCATGTGTGGTTTCTCTCATCCTAGTGTAGGGTTCTAAAATATGTCAAGCAAAGCATGGCCTGAAAGTGTTCATTTCACACTTGCCTTGGTAGAGATACTTATGAGTGTCAAAAGACAGGAATCCTGCCCCTTAAATGCCTGAGTCCTAAAATTTGTCTTTCCTTGAGACCTGTTGAGACTGTGCTGAGCTACTGTATTGTAGACTATGGGGATCAATCTGTATTCTGTCTAAAATGGGGCAAGGACTGTTTGCCTTCAACATGCTGGCACAGCATGGCTCACAGCTGGACACATGGCCCCATCCAAACTGCTTCTTGAAAATAAAACCAATGGCTTGTGCTAATTAATGTGAACAAATCTGGAAATTACTTCCAATGAATGGCCAAAACCATGCCAGAAACCATAATAACAATTCAGTTTCATGGGTAATCAAACCTGTCAGCATTTGGGCTCATTGCTGGCTCCAGATACTTTGCTAGGCAGAAACTGTGACATGTTATTTAAAAACTTACAGGATGTTTCTGATCCTACACCCAATAGAAAACAAAGGAAGCTCAATTAAATCATAAGGCATTGAATCAAGCTCTGTGCTTTTATCTCAGAATAATATCAGTCACAGAAATTCAGACTGGAAATCACAAAAGCCTGGGTGCAGGAGGACAAAAAGCAAAAAGCTAAAAGAGCTTCTAAATAGCTTCATGGTAGAAAAAGGATATTGCAGCTTTCTGCATCTGTATTTGGTGCGGATACCCAAATATTCATAGATGTTGAGACAAGTTTATTCAAGTAGCAGATTGCTTAACAAAAAAAATTACAGTGGTTCCAACCTGCAATTAAACACTGATCTTTCTCCAGAAAGGGCAACTTTCTAAAGAAAATGCTGTCTAAATGTAACCATTTCATCCATCATCGCAAATGACAACTCCTAGTGACATGTCAAAAAAAAAGAGAGACAGGATGGATCCAGGCTCAGCATGTTCTGTAACAACATAATTGACATAACCCTGAAGGAAAAGTATTCGTCAGACACTGTGAGCTCCAGCAGCTGCATAGTCTCAATTTTCTCAAAATTACAAGGTTGGGTTAAAGTACTTTTTGTTACAGAGTGGAAAAAGTAACATGTAGAAAACAAAGTTTCTTATCAGGAATAAAAGATCCAATCAAACCTCCGCTATTAGCTCCGCAATGATGATTTATAGAAGGAATCTAAACTTGAACTCCACTCTGCAAGTGCTGCAAACTTGCAGTAAACAGTTTTTCTTACAGCAGAAGTTTGCAGCCTAAAGACACTAGTTGAGGCAAGACTGTAGATAAAATGTGTACTGATCACAGTCAGGGCAAGAGTAAACATCTTTAAATAGTTAAGAACTACTGTTTCAGTGAAGCAGTCAGATGTAGCTGGTAGACCCTGATCCTGTTTTATCAAGGGACCGAGGAGCCATGGTTGCACATGGGTAACACGGCACAGAGCAGAGGGTTCAATATCCGTGTCTCAATATAGAAATAATAATGAATGTTTTCTTCTGAGCCATGTTTCTCACTCCCTTCATTGGTGCTTTCCACAAAATTACACCTAAGGAGAACAAATCAAGACAGTTACTTTTTTTTTTTTTTTTTTTTAAAAAGTGTTTTTTTAATAAGAGAAAATAATAATGAATGTTTTCTTCTGAGCCATGTTTCTCACTCCCTTCATTGGTGCTTTCCACAAAATTACACCTAAGGAGAACAAATCAAGACAGTTTCTTTTTTTTTTTTTTTTTTTTTAATAGTGTGTTTATTCAGTAGAGAGAATCCAATTACTCTTTTTCAGGTGCTCTGATAGTTTTGCTTAATTTTTGTGGAACAAAAATTGAAGTTTCAGCAGCAGTTGAGATAAAAAGGTCAACACCGCTACCGTTATGAACTATTTTAATTACTATGGATGTCTGTGTACAATATTTATCTCATTTTTTTTTTCCTTAGGGCAGGATTTAGGATGTCACCTAAAAGATAAAGGCTAAGCCAGTTGTCTAAAATCAAGGTAGGGAGACATTTCACCTACCTTTATTTTGAGCCTTCTTACCTGGGGTCAATCACACCCTGGAGTTGTCCATCAAAACTAGAGGGAGCCTCAATAACCAGCTTAGAATAGAAAGCTAGATTCTAAATAAACAAGTGAGACATAAGCATCTGGTGCAAAAGCTACCTTTTTCCTTGATCCCAGCATGACATTAAGTTCAACAGAAGTTCAACTTAATTACTGCTTTTTTAAATGAATGCTCTTGTATTTTTGTTCTCATGGCCCCACCAATTGCAAAGGAGAGTAATGGTCTTCAAAAGCCTGTGGTACAAACTTGTCAACAGGACTCCTATAGAAGAGATGGTTCTTTTCTTCTGTGTGGAGGGAATTAGAAAACCTACAAGTTGAAAAGCAGAAATGACTGGGACTAGTCCATGTTCCAAAACTTCATTACTTCTGTGCATGAGAACCCAGACCTGGAGGCACAAGGGCAGCACTGAAAGTTTCTCCAGCCCATCCAACTTTCTAAAGAAGGAAGCAAGTAGTTGAGGTCAGAAAAACTCCTCCTGGTGACATGATCCGGGAACTAGGAGAGCTTGATATGTGTCTCGATGTTCCCTGCTTCTGAAGAGAGACAGTTGTACCATGTCAGTGCAGTGTCTAAACTTCCTCACCCAGGGCAATTTAGTAAGTACATGTGAGTAGAGGCTGGGAAAATGGTTAGTCCTAAAATTAAGATTAATTTGCTTTTAATGAAATCACCAACATTATTCTGTGCAATCCACCTGGGAGCAGGTTCTTAAGAGAATATAGAGTGCTTCTTCATATAAGCCCTGAGTAATCAAAATGCTTAAATCTTGTTTCCCAAATGCTTAAAAAAACCCCCAACCAACCAAACAAAAAAAACCCGAAACAAACCCAACACAACAGGATTTAGAGCCTTATTTCCAATAAACACCATGTAAATGCTTCATTGCTTTATCTTTGGTAAATCTACTTACCTTTAAGAGTCTGCTTCTTAATTGGACTGCAGTCCCTAAATAAGGGAATAGCCGAGTCAGAGAAACACAGTAGGTTGAACATTGTTTAAAAGAAATTAATGAATCCAGACCTTACCTCATGGGTTTCAGCCAACTGTAAAAGAGAGACTATGCTATGTCCCTATCTCTTAAGAGAGCTGTCAAGATAAAAAGACTAAAATGCTCAGATCTCTCAATAATGGGGTCATCTAAGTGTCAGAATTAGATAAGAAGAACTGACAATGCTGATAAACTATATAAAGATTGTATGGATATTCCAGAATGTCCCTACAGATCCATTTAAGCAATGCAAATATTTTCCTAGTGTTACTCTCAGTAAATAGAAAAATCAATCTAGCAAGATCAAATGGAGTTTAGAATACTTAGATAAATGCCAATATCAGTAGCAATATTAAAATGAAAGACAGAACAGAATAGAAAAAGAACATGCAACTTCTGCTTTGTAACATTGAAAATTTCATGAAAGGAATAAACAAGTAAATCCTGCTTAAAAAGCCAGGCCTGAAGGTCTGACAACTTATGTTTCCTTCCTTTTTGCAAAGCAAAGTGGATCTAAAACAGAAGTAACACATTTCAGGCCCAATAGATGCTGAGAAGAGTAAAATTGTGCAATTTAACTATGCTAACTGGTTGCTTCAAAAGAAAAGTGTTTGACACTTGTGGGGGTGTAGCAAGATAAGAAACTCTTGAGGCTGTTAGCTCCGGTGGAGGGAGTAGGGAACAGCATGGATAGCAATAAACTAAGTCCCTCAAGAACAAGAACTGCACTCAGACTTCTGAGCCTTTTGTACTGTCAAGTTCATTCAATTCATCTTCACCGACAGCAGCCTCCTCTGGGAGAGTCCGTAGGTTCACTTACAGTGCCAAAAAGATCCAACAATATAAGATTTCTGTCAACTTCCAGAAGAAAAAAATAATAACTTGTACTGTTGTAATGCCAGTAGTTGTACCAGCTTTTAAAAGTGTACCAGTATTTAAAAGTCTTGGTCTATAAGCAGGACTGAAACCCTACAATTCCTTAATGAATTGGTAGTGGAAATCAATAACATCCTTGCCAAGAACACATGTTTTAGACCAAAAATTATTACAGACCACACTGAATTGGTGGTGGAAATCAATAACACCCTTGCCAAGAACTTTTGGGGACCATATCAGCTTCTGCATGTCTCAATCAACATCCAAAAGAACTATGTACAGATTATGTTAGACAGAAAATATAAAAGTTGGAACACGTGTTTTAGACCAAAAATTATTACAGACCACACTCATAAACCTGTAATAATACACTACCACTTCTCAAATGCCGCTAAATCTGCTTAGTGAACACTTACAAATCTTACTGTAGTCTCAGATATAAGAATAAAATCTCAGTAAAGAATGAAGACTCAAAGTCACCCTTTGCAGCATAAGAAAAAGAACATCACTGTGAGATTAGTTCTTATTTATGAGGAGAAGTAAGTATTATTGCAGCTGTAGATAGTTAGGGTTAGGATACAGAATCATGATAATTATCTTCATTTCTTCATTGACACCATTGTTTCATTAGCTCCATTGTTTAGGGAGAAAAATATTTTAGGCAAACAGGGAGAGTGCCTTGAAAGACACAGAGAGTCAAAAAGTTATTAAAAGAAGAAACAAATGTCCTAGTCAGGATTTAGCCTCATGGCCTAACAAGCCAAATGTGGTCAAGTAAAAAGCAGAGGAACCACGCGTTACAGGGCTGCATCCCAAGATACATCTGAGCTGAAACTTTTGGCATACATTAAGGCACTTTGAAAACTTCACTCCAGGTTTGTGTAGAGCAGCAGAGCCACACAGGAATATACTTGTGTCCTCAGTACTGGAGAAAAATGAAAGGCATTTGCATAGCAAACAACACCAGCATCTTCAGCTTATATCCTCAGGTTGCAGCTTTTGCTACAGTGATGGGAAAGAAGATCCACCAAAGGAACCAACCACACCATGCCCATATGGTCTCTGTCATATTGAGGGGAGAAAAAGGGATATTTGTGTAGTTACAGCCCTATTTTAGAAGAATGTGAAACTGAGACACCATTTCACACAAGGGATAAACTGGGAAGTATCTGATATGTGTTTCCAGCAAGTTCTTATCAGATTAAGCCTGTCAGGAGTAAAAGGGAAGTATAAGACAGGTGCTATTCTCCTCAACACTGTCGAGACTTAGATACTCAGAGATAGACAGCTCATAAATGGAGGTGCCTGAGGCGCTTCGGCATCAAAAGGTAGATTAAAGTTAAGTGGCAGATGTGCAGGTTTTTTTCAGGGTGGCAGTTTTAAACACAGGCACCGAACTGCTGCTCAGGTCCTATTTTGCAGCTGTCCCTTGGGTAACTTCGCTTTGCTGAATGGCCAAAGCACAATAGTAGTCCTCACAGATCACATCCTTGAAATTAATCATGGGTATCACACACATGGCCACAAACGATTTATATTCCATCTGATTTCTATCAGAAATAAACCCTTTATGGAACTGGACTTTCTAACCTTTCACAGCTGTCTTTGTCTCCTTTCTCTCAAAGTCTCCCTTGGGTGGCATCCCTTTGCCCTTCAAATATTGTGAATGGTTGGGTTGGAAAGAACATTAAAGATCATCTTGTTTTAACCCCCCTGCCCTGGGCAGGGACACCTCAAATATTGTGAATGGTTGGGTTGGAAGGAACATTAAAGATCATCTTGTTCCAACCCCCCTGCCCTGGGCAGGGACACTTCCCACCAGACCAGGTTGCTCAAAGCCCCCTCCAACCTGACCTTGAACACCTCCAGTGATGGGTCATGCACAGCTTCTCTGGGCAACCTGTTCCAGTGCCTCACCACCCTCACAGGAAAGAATTTCTTCCTGGTATCTAATCTAAATCTCCCCTCTTTCAGTTTAAACCATTATCCCCTGTCCTGTCTCTACCCTCCCTCATACAAAGTCCTTCTCATCCCTTGTCCTATCTCTACCCTCCCTCATACAAAGTCCTTCTCCAGCTTTTCTGTAAGCTTGGAAGGGACTATAAGTTTCCCCCAGAGCCTTCTCCAGGCTGAACAACCCAACTCTTTTCAGCCTGTCTTTATCGGAGAGGTGTTCCAGCTCTCTGATCATGTTCATGGCCCTTCTCTGGACCCATTCCAACAGGTCCATGTCCTTCTTATATTGGGGACCAGCAATCACTCTCTCTCTCTCCTATCACAATGTCTCATTGACTGACCTACTTGATTTAAACTCAGAGCAATTCTTCTTAGTTTGAAGTTTGCTGCTCCTCAGATCCAGAGAAAGGCAGAAGTGTCAGACACCTCATCTGTACTCTCCAGCTATCTCAGACGGCCTGATAAAAGCTGATACATCTCCATCCAAACCTTTCCTTGCCTAAGATAGTGTAATGTCTCCCTTGTGAATGCGGCCAGAATGGCAGTACTGGATTTATTCAAGGCAGGCAGCACAAGTTTCTGAAGGGTCCTTTGATCTTTACAGTTATGTCTAGGAGCAGAATCAATCCTGTTGTCTTTAATTTGCATCAGTCAGAGGCTGAAATGACTTCCTTGCAGAGATGTTCAGTTTTTTGCTGTGCTCCTTCTGACAGGGGCAGGAAAACTGTATACATCCACAAGGCTACTGGTGTTTTCCAGGAAGCACTAATTAGGGATGGTTGACTAGACAAAAATCACCAGCGGGAAGGAATATAATTGTCTTACAGATTCTGACGGCTGCTTGGAGGCAAAAAAATCAAAAAGCATGTTAATTGCTCCTGCCACAGATTCTTTCACACAAGTAAAGTTTCTTCTTTCTCTTTCTTCACCTTTCAGGTCCAGTTAGCTGACAGCCTTACTATGCTCAGTTTAAATCCCATCTTTGTGCCTTCATCAATACAAAAAAGAAGAAATTTATTAAAGATTTCTAAACATAATGGAATCAACGAGACTTAGGAACTTGGATTGGATTTATAGTTATTTCCTTATTTCCAGTTAATTCCTTAATGTATCTCCCTGTGTATGGTTAATTCGTTGTAGGAATTTGGTGGCTGGGAGGGTTAAAATGTTAAAATCCTGTAGATTTCACCATTAATTAAACACAGGGAATAAATGCTTTAACTTCCTCTAGAGGAAACCACTGGAGAAGAGCAAAGAAGGAGTAAGAACATGTTATAATTGTTTTTTAAGCACATTGTGCCCCACTCCACTGAACAATCTTCATCCTTTTTCTCCATCCTTCCATGCAAAATGCCACAGATGAAGAACTCCGCTCTTCATCTTTCTCAGGAATTGCTTGCATCTTGCTAATGTTTGAAAGCAGTCTGCTGGGACACTACCAAAGAATAGTAGGCACTCAATTCTATTGCAATAATCGTTGATAATTAGTGGATTTTCTGTTAACATTTGCTTTCCAGTGGTCAATTAAATGGTCAACCAAGCTATAAGTAGAGGTAGCAGTGCTTTTCAACCTGTGGTCCATATATCTACGAAAATCATAATCTATTTCTAAAGGCTGTACAAAAATCTAAGCATATCATAAAGTGCTTCAAATTCACTAATGAAACTGAATGTTCAGGGACAGCAAATTAGGGGCAAACAAAATAAAATGGTGAACAGAGACTTGTGGCTCTTTCCCATGGAAGTCACCATCTCAGCAGAGGAAACGAAAATGTAGAATAAAATTCAGATAAATAAAATCTAAACATAGCAGAAATATAAAGAAGCAAAAAAACCAAACTTCAGAGAAGTTGTTTTAGAGGCAAGCCACAAATACTAGCGGGCCAAGTGAGGCCCTCACTTAGGGGCCAAATTAGAGTTGCAACGAAAAGTTGTTTAATGTGTCAACGGGCAGGGGAATGTGCTTATCATTCCAGTGAATTTAATGCTAGTTCTCTATCCCTTATTAATTGGTCCCAACTTCAGAAAAAACTTGCTTCAGGCTTGTTTTTCTCTACAGAAACTGATAGGACAACATCATTTGCTGAAAATAGCATGTTGCTCAGTCTTTCTTCTCTGTGCCCTATGACACTGGCTAGAACACTTCATGTGGTGAAGCTTTCATTAGCAACATTTAAGTCCAGCAGTTACTGTAATTTTTATTCAAGAAAAATAAGTGTTCTTCTTCAAGAGGGCAAAAAAAATATTAGATAAAGTAACTTAACATCCTGCTGTCAACTTACCAAGTACCTGGACCAAGAAAAGTCTCTTCTTCAAGAGGGCAAAAAAAAAATCTTAGATAAAGTAACTTAACATCCTGCTGCCAACTTACCAAGTACCTGGACCAAGAAAAGTACTTTAAGAAGGATGCCAAAGTTAAGCCAAAGCCCCAGTTAAAACTGGTTCCTCTTACTCTTACCTGGCCAAGGTCAGAGTCCTCTGTATCCTTAAGGATCTTCCTGAGAATCATATTGAGTTTTGCCCTCATATTCAGTATTCACAACAGCAGATACTATAGAGAGGAGGGACCCGGGCAGGAAAAGAAAACAGCAAAAAGTCTGACTGCAGCAAATATTTGCCTGTAAACAAGCACATCGTATCTTTACACTATTCTTCTAGAAATAAAGAGGAAAATACAAGTATCTCATTATTGTGTCTGCAATGTGTTAGGCATCTATGAACCATTTCCAAATCTGAATGGAAACTACCTGAACCTCTGGCTAGGGCAGAATGTAAACATTTGACATCAAAAAGGAAAGCTGCAAGTGGAAGATTCCTGAGTCAGAGATGCAAATACATCTTATAACTGAGGGGGAGAAAAATCATACAGTGTTGGAAATAGAGCAAATTAATGAAAAAAATAAGAAGCAGATATTAACTGTTATTGAGGTCCCCTGGACAGCAAAGACCACTTATTGGCTAAATGAGCTAGCTAAGGAACTCATGCTTATGACAATATATAGCTGACGGGTCCTCCTCCTCTCCTCCCCACCATAAAACCCTCAGGAAAGATTTTGTATGTTGATAGCCATAATTAGAGCTGTCTCCCAGCTCAGTATGTGCCTCCTCTCCCTAAAATATTGCCAGTATGACCAAAAGCCTAGAGACAATTCGCTAAATAGAGCAGAGCCTGTAGCTGAGGGAGCTTCACTAAGAGAAGCTTAATGACCTGATAAATCAGCCTCTCTCTCCCCCCATAGCCAAGACTCCCATTAGCATCTGCAAGTGGATGGCCAGTAGGTGGCAAGAAGAATGGTGGGGTCAGAGAAACATTAATGGCAGCTCACAGCAGGAACAGGCTGGGATCTAAATGCCAAAGACTGATGTGGGGGTCTGAACTTCAGCAAGAAATGGAATAGTCTGCTTAAGTCTGCTTGTTTTGAAGCTATCTACTAAATTAAAGGCAGGGTGTCCACATTGCAATGATAGGGTGTAAATCATTACCAGCTGTCCCTCGGTCTCACTAGGAGACAGGCGTAAACTATTAAGCCTAATGGTTCCTTAATATCATTATTTATGTTCTAAAGCACTGTGGACTTTAGATCCAAACACTTTTCCTGTGCAGCCATACTGCAAGGAGTCTCAACCAGTCCTGGTAAGCTTTTATTTCTCCTTTTAATGGCTCCTCCACCAGATTCCTTGTTGGTTTGGTCTCAGTGGCCATAAGGCTCTAAAAGAAGTCATAAATTGATAGTGGTACTTCTTTTCTTATGTGTTCCTGACAGCTCCCAAGCAACCTGTGCTATCGGGCTGGCTGTGCTATCCCATCCCTGGACCCAGGGGTTCAGAATCCCATGGGCACCCTCTTACAGTGCTAATAGGTTAACAGAATATTAACAGGACATTAATAGGTTTTTCATGGTGGTATGTTTGATCTTGGGGGAGGCCTTTAGCTTTTAGAATAGATTCAGTCAGTGACTCAGCTGAGACAGATCCATGCATTGTTTTTTTCCTTCAGAACTGAACATAAGTGAAGTGGTGAGCATGAGTGTAGTTGCATCAGTTGTGTCCCTGATGGTTATTCCCCAGTTTTTGCTGCCCATGGTTAGATAGAAAGGATTATTCTTTAAAAAAGCATCTGGATTCAATCTGGGGAAAAAAAAAGAATATGTGGTTAACCCCAGAAAGTTACTCAGCAAAGCCCTACTCTTGGTATTTTGTAGAAGAGAGAATGCCCTCAGCCTAACTGGATATTTTAAGCAAGTGAGGCAAAAGCAAGATAAACTTGGGATAAAGCCAGCTAATCTGGGTCACCAGATGGGATGCTGTAGAGGAAAAGGCACAGTAGCAGGAACTATTCGAATGAGAGCAAACCAAAAGGACATAGCCTTATCAGTAGCATTAATGTTGTTTTTTTTTAACTAGAGTGGATTGCAAGAGAAAAATCTGTAATAAACTTGTGCGTGCTTATAAAGTAATGGACGTTTAAGAGAATAACACTGTACAAAACAGAAACAATGTAGGCTATTTATTATCAAGGCAATAGTACCATAACAGGAATATTTAGTTATTAGAAGTTGTAAACCGGAAAAAAACAGCCACTATTTTTTAAAGGACCTTCTAATTTTCCCCTATGTGTGTCTTCTAGCACCCAGCCTCTGTTTTTAAAAGACCTCCTAATTTTCCCCTATGTGTGTCTTCTAGCACTCAGGGAAGCTGACACGTGTCCATCTCTGCAGCTTTGGGGGTGGCCAGCAAAATCCTCACTGTGGATTTCTGTGCAGGCACACAGCATGAGGACTCTAATGAATCTGCTGAACATCTTTTTCCACCTCAAAAGTTCTTATTTACCTTTGTCTTCAAAGGCACACGTTTCAACAATAAATTCTGCTCTCATCTCATGAACAGGTGATGGGGCTTGGAACCTTCTCACTTCTTCTTAAGGTGCTTCAAATTTCATGCTCAGTCTGAGCTGCTGGAAGCCTGTCTTTGAGGCTTTGGGGATAACTAGGAAAATCCTTCTGATGAAAACCAAACAGGCACAGGATACATCCAATTTTGATGAGTTCTTGGGCTTGGCTGGAGGAAGTGTGCTGTCTGTGGCTAGTGCAAAAGAAAAGTAACACTCAGGAAAATTTTGCAGAATGGTTGTTGAGATTTGATGGAGATGGACCTCACCATCTTCCAGCAAAGACAGAATGACTGCTGCATCAACCCTCTCCAGGCACTTAGGACTGGATGTGAAATAGCAATCAGAAGAATCTCAACACAAGTTTCAAAATGGAGATGTGCAAATGTGTTTAACACACAGTCTAATTAGATTTCATTTGAAACACACTGGTCTAACTGGTGATCTTAGACATATACATACTTTCAAGGAAGATTGCATTTGTCCATCTTTATATTTATATGTCCATCTGTATATTTAAAATAAGAAGTGCAAGGAGGACCACAAGAACATGAATGTTCAGAGCAAGAGTTCACAGTAATCTGTTTTCAAGACATAGGAAAAAGGAAAGGACACAAGAATCAGACAAGATTTCCAGTGTTCGGTATCTGCAGCTGATACAGCTGGTAAAAATGGACATATTCCATCTATCTTCATCACATCTGGGATAATAAATACTACTACTTTTCCCAAAAGACCTTGCATCCAGACATTATCCTTGCTACAAAACTGTTATTATTCTGTAAAACAGAATCCTTCAATATTCTTCATTCATTCCATTCATGTGAGAGGGTGACATTTATCCCTGGTGATTTTTGGATGGAACACGTCTACTTTCCCCCCAGCTGTATTTTTCAAGAGTGACACTTAAACAGATCGAAATCTTCCTAAAACAATTAAAACAAAAGACATCAATTGGGCCTCATGTCCCTTACCCCAGCCCAGTTTTACTGTGTGGGAGGTATCTGCATTATTTTAATAGTAAATCTGATGTAGCTTTCTGTCTTTCTTTGATGGTCACTCTCCAGGATGGAAGAAATGGTATCTTGTTTTCGAACAGCAGTTAACAGCTGCTTGATGGTCACTTCACATGATGGATTCAAGGTCTGCCAGCATCTGAATCATGTTACACTGGAGATATCATAACTGTCAACAACAGAGACAGCACATATGAAAGTAGCATCAAAGCTCTGAGAAAGACAAATACGCTGCCTGGTGATAAGGAGAAGATGAACCTCTATACCTGTCAGGAAGGGCTGACATATTCATTAATTCTGATTTCCTATCCTACTACTCCAAGTCCAAAACCATATAGGCTTGTTTTGGAAAAAAAAGAAAATAAAAATTGCCAGTTATGAGCTGGGTGCGTAGATTTAGGTTTCTTTGGCTTCAGTTCAGTGAGAAATAAAGATGTGAAAGAAAATGTAAAAGACAAGCCTGGACCAGGGACTTTCCCTTTGGTGTCAATGGAAACTTAAGGTCTGGTGATACGTAGGCAACACTTGAAGGGGACTTTTCTAAGGAAGGAAATATGCTGTAATCATCCATTTCTGTATTATAATACTGTAGCTATAATGGTGTTGGGATATAATAGAAGGGCTTTTCTCCTTCTGTGTCAACATATACAGTAAAAACTGTTGCTTCTCCATAAAAATATCAACTTCCTGAAAACACTGGGCAGATGACAAGGGGGAAAAAATCAGCAAGATTGTAAAATTGTTTGCACTTACAAAAAAAGTCATAAAAATAATAATGGTTGAATAGAAACAACTCATGATAAATTCTACAAAATTAAAAACGAAAAAAAAAAAACAAAAACCCAGTCCTGAAAGGCCTTGTTTTAATCAACTGTGCTAGTTCATGGATTTAGCTCATCAGCCTGATCTCTTTCTTGGTCCCTTCTTCTGCCAATCTGCCCTTAATCACCAGCAAGCTAACTGAAAACATAAATGATCGCTGAGAGACTTGCTTGCAAGCAAAATCAGTGCCTGCCACAGCATGGGATTCTTGTAATTAGGGCCTTAATTCCACTCCTGCTGCCATCAGTGGTCATCCCAGATTAAAGCATAAATGACTTTTTAATGTAAGGAAAGACTCTTAAAACAAGACATTTTCCTATTCACCAGCAAGTAGGTATATAAAAGATACTCAGAGCAATCAGATGGAAGCTTTATAAAGAGAGAGTCAGCTCACACAGCACTCAGACCAGAAATGTACCCATTAGAGTTAAAATAAACCAAGACATGTTCCCTCATGCATAACTTCTTTGATGGACTCTTCTCCCCAAAGCCTCTCACATCCTTGTGTTTTGAGCACATCCTGTGTAAGCTTATTAAATCATTCTTCTAATTAACTTGATAGTATGAACTCGCAGTTGGACTTACTGGTCAGAGTTGGATTTTGTTGTTTAATGTTCAGACAGTTACAAGAAAAAAGCCGCTCATTGGAGAAAAAAGATCCCTGATGTTTAAGGAAGATCAGTCTCCAAATATTAGCCAAACTTGTTACGTAAAAGGCGTGGGTGAAGTGTCCCAAAGACAAACATACCCTTACACACACACACAAAATAATACCGTAGTCTCTGCTATCTGCTTAGCCCAAGAAGGGCAGAAGCTGAAGGCACAGGACCAGCCCTACTGTAGGGAGACAACACATTTCAGTAGCCCTTGCTACATTGCCTCAGAAGCACCTTTCCCATTCTCCAGGAGAAATAAGAATACAAACACCTGATTCTCTCAATCTCCCTTACCTTGTTTCTTGGATGCCTCATGCCATGTTCCCTTTGAAGGTGTTATGAGGCTTCGCTACTTTGGGAATGGGACAAACCACTCAATTTTGGCTGTATTGATGAGGTCTCTTCAGCAAAGCATGTGGCTTTTCAATGATGCACTGGAGCAGTAGAGAAGTTAAAGATAGTAAACCACTCTCATAGCTTATTAGAGTTCCTGTTAAAAGGTATCTGCCTTTCTTATTTTTCTCTTTTTTTTTTGTCTTCCTTTCCCTTTTTTTGCAGGAACTTTGTTTCTTTGTTTCTGTGACTCATAATTTCCTTGTCCAAAAAGGTAAATCCAACTTGGTTTCATACAAACCAGCCCTGCTGGCCTGGCCTGGAGACCAAAGTTGGGTTGATTTAAAAAGATTATTGCTGTCATCTTTTCCAAATAGAAAATAAAAATGAGCACACTTTAGGAAAGAAACTAATTGACCAGAAAGTGAATAAAGAAATGCCTACAGATTTACAGATAGAACCATGATTTTTTCCTTTTTTCCAGGGCCTACTTATGTTAAGGTTGATTAGGACAACTAAGTTAAAGATGGAGCAATTGTCCCCAGGCTCTGTTTAGGCTGAACATTGTTGCTACTGATGTTTTGGACTTGGAGAGAGAGAATGTGCTCTAAACCTTTGGTTTTTCCTGTTGTGTTTGCCATTCTAATGAAATGTATCACCTCTGTTTCCAGACTTCGCTTCATTAAAGCAATGTTGCTGTTAAACAAGGTCATATTTTTAATGTTCCCATCATACACAAGGCAGATAATGGGCATGTGAGTCAAAGTTACTCACAAATATGTCCTTTTCAAAGTGATGCCTATTGGATCTCATTAAGGCAGAGACCTGTTGCGTATAAATTCAGTGGAAAAAAACACTGTCCTGAGCACTACAAAAGAAGGATTCCTATATGTTATTCCAAAAATTAAATTGTAATCATACTGCAAACAAGAGCAAAAGAAAACAACGAGTCTTCCCCAACAGCTGTCATATATGCCCAGTTTAATTGTTATGATAGGACAGAGCAATAAAGAATAAATTAATTCTCTTCCACAAACATACCCTCTAATTAGTGAGTGCTGTTTCTAGACCAGATAGGCTGTAAGCATGGCAAAGTTTGTCTTCACTGGAAGGTAAATATACAGTATATACAAGCATGTGTATATACTTGTCTAAAATCACACACATATATATTTTATATAGCTTATATACTAGATAACTATTTACATAAAATGTCTGGCTTACTAGAGTCATCTGCTGTTAAATCTTTTCACTGCGCTTTTATCATCTGACAAAAAGAAAGTACATCTACCTAATTTATTCTGGAGATGGGAAATAAACTGTGGTAGAATTGCCATTTTTTATATTATTACCATCATGCAGGATGTTACTAAGACGGTACCTGGAAGCTTCAACCACCTTGTAGTCCCTCTGTTGAAGCCACTCTGTCTCTTATCGAGTTTCCTTAACTACATGGCAGGAAGACTAGCAATGGAGCTGTAATAAGCAGCCACATTCAGGTAAACATATCTGCTTTTGGAAATGGAGCAGCTCTGGGATGGCTCAGTATTTGTCTGATAAGGTACCTGGGATTTCTGGAGATCTTGTGCTCAGATGAAGGAGCTGATGGCAAACTTTAGACCACAGAGTTGCACGTGTTGGGTCTGTAGTTTGGTGGAAAGTGACAAAGAAGAGAGAGAGGATGGGAACATCAGAGGCATCAGGATGGCAGTTTGGGGCCACCCCACCAGCAATGCCACTTGGAGGAAGCAAGGAGAGATACATCTGCCTTCTGTGTTTCTGCAAAGATGCAGCTTCTCAAAAGCTCTTCTTTTAGCAACCTTTTCTTTGCTTTCCCATCTTTCAGTCTTAAGCTTTGAAAAATACCCCAAACCCCTGACTGTCACAAATACCTTACATTCACAAACTTTTTGCTCTGCACCTTTTCTACCATCCCCACCTCTGCCTACTTCCAAAAATCTGGATTGCTCAATATCCCATTGAAAAAAAGTCTCCCTGCGGCCATCGTCGGTCAGAGGGACTGAAACAAACTGTCCATACACTTAAAATCCTTGACTAACTTATCACAGCAGGACCGAATTCCCCTTTTCTCCAGCCCACTGGGTGATGGGACCTGCGAAGAGCTTGGATGCCCTCTGCGGGCAGATGGAGAGATGGAGCCAAGTTCCTTCAGCAGATCCGCAGCTCCATCTAGTGCCACACAACCAAACAGCGAGGGAGTGAGCAAATAGCCAAAAATCACAAGGAAAATAGTGTGAAGCACGTCTCAGCAAGAATAGAAGCATGTTTGCCCCTTCAGAAATCGTTATCTTGTCAATGTATTGCATCTACAGGGGTTTTTTTTTGTTGTTTTTTGTTTTGGTGGGGTTTTTTTCACAGCTTTTCAAGGTATAATTGATATCTCCAGGCACTGGAGATACTGAGTGGTTTACAGGAGCTCTGTAAAGTTGGGCACAGCTTTCTGAGCCAAGGGCACAGCTTTGGTGAAAGCGCGACATGAGAAGTCAACGGGAGCAAGTCTGAGCACTTGGGTTTCCCTCTCTGGAGTTGAATATCTTAGGTACATTCCATAGAGTTACTATTAAAAGAAAACCTATAAAAATAGAATGGCTTAGGTTGGAAGGGACCTTAAAGATCATCTTGTTCCAACCCCTCTGTCATGGACAGGGACAACTCCCATTAGACCAGCTTCCTCAAGCCCCATTCAGCCTGGCATTGAACATTTCCAGCGCCTCTACGACTTCTCTGAGCAGTAAGTAAAAGTAAGTATCAAATGTGAGCATCAAAGTCCAAATTGCAGTTCTAAAAATCTCTGCACAGGTTAGGCCAAAACTCCATAAACATGTTATTTTTTTCCCCTGCTTTTTTATTCTTTTGGTTCCTAGAAGCACTTAATATTCATGTGTTGAGGGAGTTTTAGCCTTCCTCATAGTAATGGTCAATCCAGACCCTAAACTTGGCAGCTCTTTGACATTGGAATTTCTTTGACATCCTTCTCAGAGGCATTTAATGCACTGACAGATGTTTGCTGGGGTCACCTAATGACACAGGATGCAGCGGGCTTGTGGAGATACAGTTGTCCCTTCAAAGGAATAGATATATATTTAGGGCATTCACAGATTTTGGGATATAACCCAGCATAGTTATCTCCTCAGTCTGGACTCAAACTGAGGTTTCCCAACTAAGCAGATTTGTTCCTGACTATGTTCTGCCCTGTTTTGGAGGCACTTTCCCTCCGTTCTCCTCTGAAACAGTGACATTATGCAGAGAAGAACAAGCCACTGAGCTCAACGTGAGCTGAGTCATTCCCAAATCTGTGGTTACTGCCAATGATCATGAAAATGTACAAGCATTTCTGTGTAAGACACACGCAGGCAGGCAGAGGTCAGATTCCCTGTACTTAGGACTTGAGAAGCAAAATTGATTTTACGCCCAGTGGTATTTGTTCAGTGTGTGCAAATACAGCCAGGTAAATAACTGACTTTGTGTTTAGTTTTCATTACTGAGAAATTAGGAAAAGTGTTGGTTCTGAAGTCAAAGTCAAACGCGAATGTACCTGATATTTTTTTCCACGTTTGAAAGGTTGTACATTGTTTCATGTAGATTTGAAGGTCTTTTGGTCTCATCAAATCTCAAGGTTTGAAATTCCTCAAAGATTACAGAAGACAAAGCAAAGCAAAAAATTTTGGACTAGTTACTTAGTCTGACTTAAAAAAAAATATATTTCTTTTTATTTCACAATGTGGGATTCATTAATTCTTTACTTCTAATTTGTGAGTTTATTCAGCTGAAAGAAATTAGTGTTATTTCACCAAATC